>NC_080682.1:67831342-68134373 GCF_030445035.2 Dasypus novemcinctus | reverse complement strand
CACCCTCAAACCCGCAAAGCCCCAATCAAAGGCAACCCCTTGCCCCCCTTTTATCTCTTCTTTGTGTTCATACTTACCACCATCTCGTCTTAAATTCGACCCCTGCAGACATCGGCTCATATCCTTCCTCCACCCTCCGATTTCCTATAAGCCTATCGTTCAGTCTCTTGCTATCTAGGGCAGCTTGTTTATTTCATATCATTGAGGTCATGTAGTATTTGTCCTTCAATGTCTGGGTTGCTTCACTCAACATAAGGTTCTCAAGATTCATCCATGTTATCACATGTGTTTGTAGTGTGTTTGTTCTTACAGCCGAGTAGTATTCCATTGTGTGTATATACCACATTTTATTGATCCACTCATCTGTTGATGGGCATTTGGGTTGATTCCAACTTTTGGCAATAGTGAACAATGCTGCTATGAACATTGGTGTACATATATCGGTTTGTGTTCTTGTTTTCAGTTCTGCTGGGTATATACCCAGCAGTGGTATTGCTGGGTCATATGGCAAATCTATGGCTAGTTTTTTGAGAAACCGCCATACTGTCCTCCAGAATGGTTGGATCCTTCTGCATTCCCACCAGCAGTGGATGAGTGTTCCCCTTCCTTCACATCCTCTCCAGCACTTGTATTCTTCTGTTTTTTTCATAGCTGCCAATCTTATGGGTGTAAGATGGTATCTCATTGTAGTTTTGATTTGCATTTCCCTGATAGCTAGAGATTTGGAACATTTTTTCATGTGCTTTCTTGCCATTTGTATTTCTTCTTCGGAGAAGTGTCTGTTTAAGTCTTTTTCCCATTTTTTAAATGGGTTGTTTATCTTTTTATTTTCAAGATAATGGAGTTCTTTATATATGCAAGTTATAAGTTTCTTATCAGATATATGGTTGCCAAATATTTTCTCCCACTGTGTGGGCTCCCTTTTTACTTTCTTGACAAACTCCTTTGAGGTGCAGAAGGCTTTAATTTTGAGGAAGTCCCATTTATCTATTAGTTCTTTTGCTGCTCATGCTTTTGGTGAGATATTCATAAATCCATTTCCTATTACAAGGTCCTGTAGATGTTTCCCTACACTGCTTTCTAAGGTTTTTATGGTCTTGGCTCTTATATTTAGGTCTTTGATCCATCTTGAGTTGATCTTTGTATAGGGTGTGAGATGGTAATCCTCTTTCATTGTTCTACATATGGCTATCCAGTTCTCCAGACACCATTTGTTGAATAGGCGACTCTCTCCCAGTTGAGAGGGTTTGGTGGCTTTATCGAATATTATGTGGTTGTATATGTGAGGTTCTATATCAGAGCTTTCAATTCGATTCCATTGGTCTATGTGTCTCTCCTTATGCCAATACCATGCTGTTTTTACCACCGTGGCTTTATAGTATGTTTTGAAGTCAGGTAGTGTGATTCCTCCAATTTTGTTTTTCTTTTTCAGTATGTCTTTGGCTATTCGGGGTCTCTTTCCTTTCCAAATAAATTTCATAGTTAGTTTTTCTAGTTCCTTAAAGAAGGCTGCATTGATTTTTATTGGGATTGCATTGAATGTGTAGATCAGTTTTGGTAGGATAGACATCTTAATAATGTTCAGTCTTCCTATCCATGAACAAGGAATAGTCTTCCATTTATTTAGGTCTTCTTTGATTTCCTTGAACAATCTTGTATAGTTCTCGGTGTATAAGTTCTTTACCTCTTTAGTTAAATTTATTCCTAAGTATTTGATTTTTTTATTTACTATTGTGAATGGTATTTGTTTCTTGATTTCCTCCTGATCTTGCTCATTATTGGTGTACAGAAATGCTACTGATTTTTGCGCATTGATCTTATAACCTGCGACTTTACTAAACTCATTTATGAGTTCTAGAATCTTCGTTGTAGATCTCTCAGGGTTTTCTATGTATAGGATCATGTCATCTGCAAATAATGAAATTTTGACTTCTTCCTTTCCAATTTGAATGCCTTTTATTTCTGGTTCTTGCCTCAGTGCTCGAGCAAGTACTTCTAAGACAATGTTAAATAGGAGCGGAGACAGTGGGCATCCTTGTCTTGTTCCTGAGTTTAGAGGGAAGGAGTCTAGGATTTCTCCATTGTAAACAATATTGGCTTTAGGTTTTTCATATATACTCTTTATCATGTTCAAAAAATTCCCTTGTATTCCAACCTTTTGGAGTGTTTTTATCAAGAAAGGGTGCTGTATTTTGTCAAATGCTTTTTCTGCATCAATAGATATAATCATGTGATTTTTTTCCTTCAATCTGTTTATATGGTGTATTACGTTGATTGATTTTCTTATGTTGAACCATCCTTGCATACCTGGGATGAATCCCACTTGGTCGTGGTGTATAATACGTTTAATGTGTTGTTGAATACGATTAGCAAGTATTTTGTTAAGTATTTTTGCGTCTAGGTTCATTAGAGAAATTGGTCTGTAATTTTCCTTTCTTGTGATGTCTTTGTTTGGCTTTGGTACTAGGGTAATGTTGGCATCATAGAAGGAGTTGGGTAACGTTCTTTCTGTTTCTATGTTTTGGAATAGTTTCAGCAGGATTGGTGTCAGTTCTTTCCGGAATGTTTTGTAGAATTCACCTGTGAAGCCATCTGGCCCTGGGCTCTTCTTAGTTGGGAGATTTTTAATAACTGATTCTATCTATCTGCTTGTGATTGGTTTGTTAAGATCATCAATTTCTTCTTTCGTCAATATGGGCTGCTTATGTGTTTCTAGGAATTTGTCCATTTCCTCTAGATTGTCATTTTTGCTGGAATATAGTTTTTCAAAATATCCTCTTATGATAGTCTTTATTTCTGTGGGGTCAGTGGTGATATCGCCTTTCTCGTTTCTTATTTTGTGTATTTGCATCTTCTCTCTTTTTTTCTTTGTTAGTGTTGCTAAAGGTTTGTCAATTTTGTTAATCTTCTCAAAAAACCAGCTCTTGGTCTTGTTTATCTGTTCAAGTGCTTTCTTATTTTCTATTTCATTTGGTTCTGCTCTTATCTTTGTTATTTCCTTCCTTCTTCTTCCTGTTGGGTTACTTTGTTGTTGTTTTTCTAATTCCTTCAAATGTGCAGTTAGTTCTTCAATTTTTGCTCTTTCTTCTTTTTTGATATATGAATTTATGGCTATAAACTTCCCTCTCAGTACTGCTTTTGCTGCATCCCATAAATTTTGGTATGTTGTGTTATCATTATCATTTGTTTCAAGGTAGTCATTGATTTCTTTTGAGATTTCCTCTTTGACCCACTGTTTTTCTAAGAGTGTGCTGTTTAATTTCCAAATCGTGGTGTGAAATCTGGGCTTCTGTCCCTTGCAAATCTCCAGCTTGACTCCACTGTGGTCAGAGATAATGTTTTGTATGATTTCAATCTTTCTGAATTCGTTCAGCCTTTCTTTGTGGGCTAGCATATGATCTATCTTGGAGAATGATCCATGTGCGCTTGAGAAAAATGTATATCCTGCTGTGTTTGGGTGTAGCGATCTATATATGTCTATTAGATCGAGCTCCTCTAATATACTATTCAGATGTTTTGTTTCTTTGGTGATTCTCTTTTGAGATGTTCTGTCCAGAGTTGATAGTGGTGTATTAAAATCCCCCACTATAATTGTAGATGTATCTATTCTTTCACTTAGTTTTTCCAGCGTTTGCCTGACGTATTTAGAGGCACCCTTGTTAGGGGCATAGATATTTATGATTGTTCGATCTTCTTGACAGATTTTCCCTTGGACTAAAATGTAGTATCCTTCTTTGTCTCTCACAATTGTTTCACATTTAAAGTCTATTTTGTCTGATATTAATATAGCTACTCCTGCCTTTTTTTGGTTATTGTTAGCTTGTATGATTGTTTTCCAGCCTTTCACTTTCAATCTCCATGCGTCTCTGGGTCTAAGATGTGTCTCTTGTAGACAGCATATGGATGGGTCATATTTCCTTATCCAATGTCCCAGTCTGAATCTTTTGATAGGTGAGTTTAATCCATTGACATTCAGTGTTATTACTATCAAGGAATTATTTGTGTTAGCCATACTTTGATTGGATTTGTGTTTGTCATATTTTGTTTGTATATTTTTTTTTTGTCTTTTTTGTTGTTGTTGTTGGTCTTATACTCTCCTCCAACTTTGCCTTTCCTGTTTTTTCCTTTCTTCCTGCAGCACTCCCTTTAGAATTTCTTGAAGGGGAGGTTTCTTGTTGGTATACTCTTTCAGTTTCTGTTTGTCTGCGAATATTTTGAACTCTCCATCATATTTGAATGCTAGTTTAGCTGGATAAAGTATTCTTGGTTGGAAATTTCTTTCCTTTAGTACCGTGACTATATCATACCACTGTCTTCTTGCCTCCATGGTTTCAGAAGAGAAATCAGCATTTAATCTAATTGAGCTTCCCTTGTATGTGATGGTTTTCTTTTCTCTTGCTGCTTTTAGGATTTTCTCTTTGTCTTGAGCATTGGACAATTTGACAAATATATGTCTTGGGGTGGGCCTGTTAGGGTTTATGACTTGTGGAGTGCGCTGTGCTTCTTGGATATGTACATCTGTCTCTTTCAATATATTTGGGAAGTTTTCAGCCATTATTTCCTGCAACACTCTTTCTGACCCCTTTCCCTTCTCTTCACCTTCTGGAATGCCTATAATACGTATGTTTGAGCATTTTGCATTGTCATTCAGGTCCCTAAATCCTAATTGGATTTTTTCTATCTTCTTATTGACCCCTTCTACTATCTGTTTGATTTCTGATGTACTGTCTTCCACATCACTAATTCTCTGCTCTGTCTCTTCTAGTCTGCTGATATTTGCTGCAAGTGTATTTTTGATTTCTTGAACTGTGGTGTTCATTCCCATCATATCTGTTATGTTTTTGCGTATGTCTGCAATTTCCCCTCCAAGTGATATCTTCATGTTGTTAACCTCTTTCATTACTGCATCAAATTTGTCGGTGATAAATGTTCTGAGATCTTTCATTGCTTGTGCCAAGTTTTGCTCCCTTTCGTGATTATTGGTTTGTTGATTGGATTCAGCCATGTTTTCCTGATTATTGGTTTGGTTTGTAGATTTTTGTTGCTTTCTGGTCATCTCTTTATTTTGACGAATTTAATCAGTTCCTTAGCTTCTTTGTCTGCTCTTGGAGGTTAATTAGTTGTTATTTTTGCATAGGTGTTATATCTTCTCTTTGTCAGATTTTTCTTCTTATTCTAGTTACTTGTTGTTGGTTAAGTTCACTTTAGAGGAAAGTATTAGTGTTGGGGAAAGGCAATTGTGTAAGCAAGGGAAAAGTGTAAAGTTGTATTGGTGATGTATGTTAACGAAGCAAGAATATGAGATCTGGAAGGATGGAGGTTAGATTCATGTAGATTGTATAGAGTTATAGCTGTAGGTAGAGTACCTTTTATGAAGTACATGACTGAATTTGGGAGGAATATGGTATGAACTACAAAGCTATTGTTTTCATGAGAGAGGGAGAAAGAAAGGAGAGGTAATAGTTTCAAGAGTGGATAATAGACAGAAAACAGAACAAATGTATTAGAAATTAAGAGTTAGACACTTTGTGGATCAAAGAACGGGAGGTTGGGGGTGGAATATAGGAGAGACAGTAGATGATAGTGGATATCAAGATGCAGGGGAAGGGGGATAGTGTAGGTAGCCTAAATCAGTTCACACAGAAATGAGGCAGTGGACGATCGGAAAACCCAGCAAATGTGAGGTGTTCCCTGTAGCACCTATTGTATACTTGAATTAAAATAAAAATAAATGGAAGATGAGGGACAAGAGGGAAAGAGAAAACCGAAAAAAAAAAACAACTAATTATAATAAAGAAAAAAGAAAGACAAGAAGAAAGGAAGAAAGAAAAAGAGGATGGGCAAACGGTGGGGAATGGATAGGGAGAAGAGAGATACAGGTATACACGTGTCACAATTGCAACACTATCTAAAACAACAACTTCCCCCCGCTTTGCCCTAAACCCCCCCCGTCTGTCTGCCCAAATGGGTCTGCAAGCACCTCCCTTCCCACAAACCCCCAATAGGCCGCCCAGGGCCCACGAACTCCCCAGTACTGCAGATGCTCCAAAAATAAAATAAAATAAAGTAAAGTAAAATAAATTAAAAAAAAAAAAAAAAAAAAAGAACAGAAACCCCTCTGCAGGCCCGGCTCCGTCCGCCTCGGAGGCTTGGACCGGCTCTGCCCGGCTCCTTACGCCGCCTCGGCCTGGCCTGGCTCCGCCCGGCTCCGCTCGCTACAGCGGCCCAGCTGGCTCCCACGTCCACCTCCCGCCACCGCGGCGTGGACCGGCCCCGCCCGGCTCCGTACCCGCCGCGGCCTGACCCGGCTCCGCCTGGCTCCGCTCGCTACAGCGGCCCGGCCCAGCTCCGGCGTCCGCCTCTCGCCACCGCGGCCTGCACCGACCCCGCCCAGCTCCATTTTACTAAGGCTATTTAAAGCCTCAGGGAGAAAGACTGGTTTCTCTAATGAATTGCCACTCTTAGGAACACTGACAGTTAAGGCAGGAGACTCCCCCCCCATTCTCCGCCCCCCCTCTCCCCCGCAGTCCTTGGAGATAATAAAACTCCAGTGGTCATTTAAACCCAAGGGCTAAGAATTCCATCAGGCAACAATTTAGTTTACACTTTGATTCACGAGAGAAAGCAGGGTTACTAATACCAGTAGGGCAGGAGACAGGGATGTCCCCAAGTTCACCTTTCCTTGGACTATAGGGACAGAAGCTGTTATGAAATAACCATAGGCAAAGGCAAGGGGTGAGGCTAGGCTTGAAGTAACCATAAAGGAAGGTAAGATTAGTTTAGAATTTACACTTACAATTATAGTTTCAGGCTAAATTTACCCAGTTATTTCAGTTATTATCTTTCTGCTGTTTTATAATATAAATGCATCTATAAATGATCTTAACTCTTAGTTACAGTTTTTATTAATTTTTTAACCTTAAGGTGAATTGGATACCTTTATTAATTAAGAATTTTATTAGTAACAATTCTGTGAAGTCCTGCCTCTTCTTAGTAATAGGACAAATTCTCATCTGCAAGTTATGCATTTAATTCACCAGCAAGAGAGTATTGGCATTTAAAGATTCATTTTAAACTACATTTTTACCTTTTATACTGTGAATTCTTAGGTGCCAGCAACTGACAAAAGCCAAACATAGATTTCAAAGTGGCATTTCATTCTTTTTTTTTTTTCTTTTCCCTTTATAGTCTCACAATGCTGAAGTTCCCAACCAAACCATTGAAAAGGCTATCAAGTGATTAGAGGTCTATTTTTTCAAGTGCTAGCCTCCTTTCTTTAGACAAGTTTACAGTTCTAAAACATTTTAAAGTATTTTTACAGTTTCTACATTCTTACAGAGAGAGAGAGATTCGGAAAAGTAAAGAACCTGGGCAGAATGCACATGTATTCTGGCCTTTGACACCCTAGGGAGGGAACTTTACTGCATTTATTTTGATCTTGCTTTTCATTCTCTTTACCTTCCCTCTTTCAGGCAGTAGGGTGCACAGAGATCAAATAGGAGTGTAGCTTATGAATAGAAGGTGTGGACTCACTGGAAAGGGGCAAGCCACTCCCCCCTTTCCAGCTTTCTGCCAAAATGGGCACACAGAACTTACTCAAATTTGGCACCTCTCCTGGGGTCCCAGCCACCCTGACTGGTGCAGCCCCAACAGATCCAGGTGCGTGGCACAGACACAGATGGCCTCCAAGCCCCGGCAAAGGGATGGACCAGATATGAGGCAACAGAGCATGCCCAAACATCCAGACTCTGCAGTTTTACCCCATAATCAATTTACCTCCTTGCCAATGGCAAGGGAGGGTTCCAGCTCAACTAAATTTCACCACTTTATATAACCACACAACTCCAACACCAGCATTGAGGTGACACGGACAGAACCACAAAGGTCACTAATTTGTCCCACACGTTCTCTCTCTATATATATGTTTTTTTTTCAGCATGGCTGACCCCACAGCCATCACAAATCTTAGAGAGAACACTTAACATTAACATCTGGTATAAAGTGAATTCATTCGCATTTCAGCACCATAACAAAGATTCCAGCTAGACCTTTTTCACTGTTTAACTTTACACCCAGACTAAGCTTCACTAGAAAAGCTGATCCATTTTCCTGTAACCAAGTTTTTAAAATCCAGACCAATTTCCAGGACATTAGGAATCGAACCTATAAACATCTCTTCCTATTATAATCAAGCCTCCACTCCTTCAGTGGATATAAGACCAGTATCAGATTCTAACATGCAGTTAGACAAACCCAAAACACCAGAATTTCCCCTGTTTTCATCCTTTTTCCAGACCTAGAGAGAACGACTTCCCCCCTATTTTCTGGGGCTACTAGGGTTCTCTTGGGAGGTGACCAGCCTCTCCCTCCTAGCAATTAAAGCTAGGGTTCTCCAGACTGTGCTCACCCGGGGAGTCTTACCTTTTTCCATGTTTGGAGTTCTTTTTCGTTCCCAGAATCTTTCTCTTCAGACCTTCCATTGCCCTTGATTTTCATCGGGAAGATTCTGGTGGAGCCCACATCTTTTCTGGACTAAACTTAATCCAGGGGCACCCAGATTTGGGGTTCACCCGAGTCCTCCTGGCTTCCTCAATGATTTGGAAGGGGCAGCAAAATGCTACTGTCTATGGACTTTGTTTGCAATCCTGAGAGAGCCCTCAAAAATGTTGTAGAATTTGATACTAGATTCAATTATTTGCGTGTAGAAAGGCCAGGACTCTGGAATGATTTTGAGAAGGAAAAATGATTTATTGATGGCGGGCCAGACTCTGGAGCTTTCTGTTTCAAACCCGAGCCCTGAACAAGAATTCTGAGTTCCTTTTATACAGAGAGGAAGGGTCAAATGGTCCTTCTGTTTCAGTTCTCAATAGGCTTGAATTAGTATATATCTTCCTCATCCTAGGTAAGCTTTTAGTATGGACTTCATACATTCTAGATAACATTTAGCAATTTGGTTTGCATTCTTCCTGAATATTTAAAGTTTATAGAGTTTGCATTGATAAACTGTTTCCTGGGACTGGAGTTGTTGCCATGGTTACCAAGGGCAGGGCTGCAGCCTCTTACTGCCCCACACCCACAAGTCACAGACAGCTTAGGTTATCTCTTAAGAGACAAAGAGCCTCCCACCCATAGCCCACATCAATTCTTAGGTGAAATTACAATTATATAAACTACTTGAGCCAGGAAGACCTCAAACAATATCTATCCCACCTTTTTCATTTTACAATTGAAAATTTTGAGGCTTAAAAACACTAGGCTGACTTTTTGTGTGATTGTTCTGCTTATCTTGTAAACACTTTATTTTAAATTGGCAGTAGTTGTAACTCACAGAAACTATACTAATGACTTTCTGCAAGCATTTTTCAAATGTAATTGAGTTTGTGTTTATAAACTTAAAGTTTTTACCCTACAGGTAGTGTCGAGAG
Organism: Dasypus novemcinctus; assembly: GCF_030445035.2. Taxonomy (NCBI): domain Eukaryota; kingdom Metazoa; phylum Chordata; class Mammalia; order Cingulata; family Dasypodidae; genus Dasypus; species Dasypus novemcinctus. The sequence continues at coordinate 68,124,948 of NC_080682.1, read as the reverse complement.
TTGTGGCCCTAAGAACATGATTGTATTAACTTATGTTTGCTTGGTGGAGGCATTTGCCACCCACTAGCACTTGAAAATGATTACATTTTTAATCTAGCTCTCTTAAAACCCTCAGAGTTATGAATATATTACAATGTATATCTCAGGGAAACCTTGAAAAGAAAGAAGTATGTTATGTATTTCATGAGTTATTTTTATATATATGTAGTTTATATGTGTAAATTTATTATGGACTTTTAGTGTTCTGTTTTCCAATTTTAACCGTAGCCCATTTTCATAATAGAAACAAAAAACCAGGAAAACAGGAAAAACAGAAAATTATTTTCTATTATCTTATCATGCAATAAAATGCAGTTAGAATATATGGGTATATCTAATAAATATGCTTAAAATATAGTTGTGACCCCTTTCTAGATAGAATATATTCTGTTTTGTTTCCACTTAATATACATGTAGATTTTCTCATGTTACCAAAAATCCTCATAAAATTGGTAAATGTACTATGAATGGCTGGTTATTTTTGGCACCTGTAACCCTCCCCTGAAAAATCCTACACATACATGGAAATGCATATATATATTTATACCTACATATGTATTCACTCTTTCATCACTTGTCAAAAATTTCCATAATCACAAAGAATAAAGACTGTCTTTATTTTTATATCATCCTCCATAACTGTTTTATGATGACCACCACCCCACCCCCCTTGGTTCTGCTTTAACAATTAGGAAGTCTAATCTGGAATGAATTAAATATTTACCTACTTTTTCTTCTAGTTTTTAAAAATCTTTATATTTTTATGGTAAGCTGAGTTTTCAATAAGAAAACACTATATCAGAAAATAAAATGATGCTCTTTGTACATTTTTTGTAGGATTTGTACACTTGGAAAATAATGACTGCCACTAAAACACAGCAGAATTGACAGCCTTCCTTCTCCTACTCACTCCTAATCAATCAAAGCAATTGAGGAATGAGTGTTTGGGTTAATTGAACATTCCTGTTACCTCAAGTAACTCAGGTTCAAATTCATGCTACTTGATCCCCTCAAATAATTAAGGAAAGACTGGTATTTCAACAGCTATAATTGGGCATCCTTCTGAAACTGTGGTCAATTACTATCTTTGAAAATTAAGCTTCTTTGAATATTTAGAATCTTCTAGAGCCACAAGCTCATCATTTAAGTATTAGTTATATTTTCCCGTTGCTTAAGACGTTGAAGTTAAAAGAGAATGAACCAAATGAATATTGATTCTATAAATTAGCAGTTTCTGGGGGCATTCTTGTTTTGTTTCTTTTAAATATAAAATGGAGATCATCATAACATATACCTCATAGTCTTTTTTTTGGAGGGGGGTACCGGGGATTGAACACAGGACCTTGTACCTGTGAAGCAGGCACTCAACCACTGAGTTTTACCCACTCTATACCTCATAGATTGTGAGAACTGAATATATGGATAGTGCTTAGAATAGTCTCTATCACACAGTTAACATCCCAATCACTTTAGCTAAATTTATCATTGTTATTTAATAGCAAAATTGTAAAATTGCATCCTATTGTCAGGTGGTTTTATATTTACATCTGTGAAAAGAATACATGTCAGTAATAATAGGACTGTGGAGGAAAGTTCTTAAATGATGTCTCTAATTTATTTGTTCCTGGCTAGTGACAGCTTTCATGATTCTAACTCTACTCACCCCTTTCCCTACATATATTTTCTTTTAAGTTTGTTAAAAACAGCAGAAAAGTCGGATTTTGCATGCATTACTTGTCCTTACACCTTCAAAAATTAGGCCCTCAGTCCAACACACTTGATTGTGGTATACCTAGAGCATTAACATGATTATTATTATAATTAGTAATAATATTTATAACACTAAATATTAAGCAGTAACATTATTATTATTATATATGCCTGTGTGCAAAGATTAGATGGGAAATCTTAAATGAAAGTTTAATTATGTTTTTACAACCATTTAAAGCACTTCCCATTATGCGAAGATGCAAGTGAAAAGTAAAGAATGACAACAAGGAGTTACATATTCATTATCTCTAGTTTAATTTCCAATTCTATTTTATTTCTGTATGTTCTCCCAGTGTCTTTTTTTTTTTTTTACTTTATTTTTCAAAGAAGCTTTAGGTTATAGAAAAGTCAAATAGAAAATATAGAGGATTCCCATACACCTCACCCACTTCCTCTCTCACATTTTCCCCTATTAATAACATCTTACATGAGTATGGTATATTTACTACAATTGATGAACAAATATTGAAGCAGTGCTACTAACCATGGTTAATGGTTTATATTATGATTTATGTTTTGCACTGTACACTTTTTAGGTTTTGACAAAATATATATGACCCAAACCCATCATTGCAAAATCATGCAGAACAGTTTCAATGCCCTAAAAATGCTCTATGTTTCATCTGTTCTTCCCTCCCGCATCACATCCCCCAGAACCTACGGTAACCATTAAGTTTTAATTTTTGATGAATAAGTTGCATAGTTACATGCATTAATATTGAGGGCTTGACGTATTGGTCTGTTTTCTTTTATTAGGCACTGCCTATGCTCTCAAGAGATTCTTGCTCCTCTAATTGAGAATATAGCAGGACTCCCCAGGATGGGAATTTAATATTTTGTTTATCATGTGGGTCTCCACACACTGAGATAACACCTACAACAAAACGAACGTTTTCATATTCCACAGAAGCACGCACCTATCCCCCCACACCCAACACCCTGCACCACAAATCCTCCCCTGCACATTCTCGCCATTGTGGTTTTAACCACGACCTACAAATCCCCATAATTCACCTGTTCCTTCCTCCAGCCCTCCCCCCAGTTCCATGTACAGTCCAACTCCCCCCCTCCCACCACCACACTCCCCATCACACTCCAGCACCATCGTCCCCACTCACATCTCTACACCACTATTATCCCATCTGCTGTCAGACCACCCCCTTCCACCTTATCATATTGAGCATGGGGTCACGACACTCTACTTTCTTTCTCTCTCTGATAGCCTATCTTCCAGACTCTGGTTCTGTGAGTCTGTTCAGTTTGCTTAGATGATATCAAAGTAAGGTCATGTAATATTTGTCCTTCAATGACTAGCTTACTTCACTCAACGTAAGATCTTCAAAGGTCATCTGCGTTGTCCTGTGGGTCAATATTTAATTCCTTCTTACAACTGAATAATATTCCATTGTATGTATATGCCATAATTTGCTTATTCATTCATCTGTTGATGGGCACTTGGATTGCTTCCAACTTTGGGCAATTGTGAATACTGCTGCTATGAACATGGTGTGCATAAATCTGTTCAGTCCCTGCTTTTGTTCTTTTGGTTATATACCCAGCTGTGGAATTGCTGGATCATATGGCATTTCTTTAGTTAGCTTCCTGAGTAACCACCAAACCATCCTCCACAAAACCTGTACCATTCTATAATACATTCCCACCACAAGATGACGATTCCCTTTCCTCCACATCCTCTCCAACACTTGCAGATCCCTGTTTTTTTAATAGCCACCGGTCCAGGTGTTCATAACCAGAGGTCCAAAAGGGTCCATGGAAAGATTTCAGGGCATCTGTGAGCTTGAATCGAAAAACAATAAACTTATTATTTTTATTTTCTCTGAAATTTGAGGTTGAATATCATAAAACTATCTTCCGCAATATTCTGAGAAGGGGTCCATGGTTTTCACCTGACTAGCAAAGGGGTCTGTGGAATTAAAAAAAAGGTTTAATATCCCCTTTGTCAGTAAGACAGTATCTCATTGTAGTCTTAATTTGTATTTCCATAGTAGCTAGTGATGTTCAGCAAATTTTCATGTGCTTTTCAGCCATTTGTATTTCTTTGGGAAAGTGTCTATTCAAATCTCTTGCCCATTTTTTTAAACAGGCTATTTGTCTTTTTATTCTCAAATTTTAGGATTTCTTTATATATGCTATATATTAAGCCCTTATCGGGTAATTGCTCACCAAATATTTTCTCCCATTGAGCAGGCTGCCTTTCTTCACAAAGTCCTTTGAAGCACAAAAGTTTTTAATTTTGAAGAAGTCACATTTATCTATTTTTTCTTTCATTGTTCCCTCTTTGGTTATAAAGTTTAATCTCCACCTTTGTTTGACATATTTGGTTATTTATTTATCCCTATAACTTGTACCATACTTAAGTATTTGTATAAATAAATATGTATGTACCTATTTGTATTTTTTATATTAACATATATTTATATATACTCATAGCACACAAGAAAACAGGTGTATGTGAAGACTACGATCCCAAACTTTATTTCTCTGACTATTGGAAATGTTATTTTCCTAAATATTGTTAAGAATTTTCCATTCTCAGTCATAAGACTGCATACTGCTATGATTTTATTTTCCTTTAAATGAGTTATTGTTTATATATTCTCTTCCCAGCGTGTCTATTTGTGGAATCAGTTGTGGTAGAGATGTGAAATAGTGGAATATATACCCAGTCACCATTGTACATCTCTTCTATAATGAGCTATTTATATATTAATTAGTACCAAGGCAAAGTATTTTATTGAAGGACAATTGTGCTCATTTCTTAATGAATAAAAAAAATATAGAATCTGTCTCAGGTTTTTGGTTTGCATGTTTTAATGTCCTTTTTTGCCAGACTTACACTCATTGATCTAATTACATTTTCACTGTCCCTTGATGTCCTTAAGTCCCTACTTTCCCATCCTAGATTGCATTGTTCATCCTAATACTCACTTCCTTGCTTATTCTCTCATCCCCTTCATGCCTCCCTCCCTTTGCCAAATACTTGTGGCTCAAACATTTTCCCTGTTAAACTATGTGCTTACCCCAAAGGAGGAGATGGTGTCTAGTGAAAACCAAATAACCGTGTTGCCCAAGTTCCATTTGAATAGATGATCAATAATCTTAAGTGGGCCCTTACTGCTGTTGAACACTCCTGGATTTGTTGCAGTTCATTAATTCTCCCACTATGAAGAATAGCTATTCAATATCTTCTTCTCTCTTATCAAATTTCAGTCTTCTCCTAAAATACACTTAGGAGTACTCCCTGGTATTTATTTGTCAGGAAAATGGATGTCATACTGGATATTGTTCCTTTACCTTTCAGATCCACATTCTACCTTTCTTTACTTTTCTGTTAGTCCCAGTAATCTATATTGCATGAGCCACATCGATTTGTTTCTTTGCCTTTTGGCTTTCAGGTGGGTAGGGACAAAGGGAAACCCTGGAAACAGATTGATTGGAGAGCAGTAGTGATATTAATATATTTCTTTGCCCTCCCTCTAGCGTGTTTTCAACCACTGTTTCTTACTCCTCTCATGGCCACTCTATTTATTCAGCTTCTCTTGGATTTATGTCCACTCTCTTCCCTTGTCCCTTCATGGCTGAGTAGCAGCTATAAGCTCCTGCATCACTTCTTAGGGTTTCCCTTCATATTTACTATATCTTGGTAAGTATTTCCTAAATTAAACATGCTCGAATTATTTTATTTTGATTGCCCCATCTACTTCCTTATAGAATCCTGATTAATGCATATAAAAAGTAATCTTCCACGTTTCCAGCATATCTGTCAATCTATCTTCCTTTCTAACCATTGATGGGTCCCCCTCCCTTATGATGGATGAGTTATCCATGCTTTGATCTAAAGTCAGTACCTGCACTTGAAAATTGTTTCTATATATATACTACTCATACCCAAGGATATCTAATACCTTCTTTCTTGTGTATCATCAATTTACCCTTTCTATTTTATCATTTTCTGAACATCATGTTGTAATACCATCTATTTCTGAAATACCTCCCATCAATCCTACATTGCCTTAGGGTTGCTGCCTCATTTCAGTGTTTGTTTTGTTTTTTATTCCATAGCAACACTCATTAAAAGACTGCTTTTATTCTTCTATCTACTTCATCCTCCAAATTCACACTTGAACTCACCCCATAAAGATCCCTCTTTCCTTTCAAGATCAACAACAACCTCCATATTGCTAAATCAAAAGTTTAATTCCTGGTACTCATCTTACTTATGTTAGCAGGAGCTTTCTGCGCAGTTAATGATTCCCACATGATTAAAACACTTGCTTTACTTGGTTTTAAGGCATCGTGTCCCTGGGGTCTTTCCCCACCTCACTGTCCATTTTACTCATTCTCCTTTGATAGACATTCCTTAAGTTTCCAGCTATTTCATTGTAGTATGCCAGACATCAGTCACCAAACCTCTTCTCTTTTCATTTATACTCACTCCCTAAGTGATCTTTTCTGCATCAAGTTTTGAAAGTAACATGGTCATATATGTCTCATATTCATATTTTCTGCACAGGCCCATGCTTTGAACCCCAAATATTCATATCCAAATGCCTACCCAACACACCCACTTTTCTAACTTAAGATATCCAAAATCAGTGCTTTCCACTACTGTAGTCCTCATTTATGGAAGTTACTGAGGCCAAACAATTTATAGTCACCTTTGATGCCTCTTTTTTTCTCATACCCCACTTGCTAAGTCCTTGTCAGTGTCACAAAATTAATAATGAAATCTTAAAGATGAAGCTTCCTTAGAAATCTTATTTTAAACCCCACCATTTTACATTAATGTCAACATTGGTTAAGTAAATCTTACTCAAATTCAGATAAATCTTTTTAGGCTTTTAACTATCATATTTTCATGAATATTTTCCATTATAAATTTAAATTTATATTCAAAGCTACACTTTCAATGAGACATAATGAGAATTTTAGTGTTGCTCTAAAGTGGTTTCTGTATTATATACATAAAGATTTTCAGGAATAGTTGTTAAATATGTTTTAGTGATTTAATGTCCTGATATGAGAAAAAGAGCTTGAAATTCTGATTCAGTACTAAACTCTATACTGTAATCTGCCTATCCATCAACTATGTTTTTTATTATTCTAAATAAAATTGGAATAAATAGATGATTAAATTCTTTACAAACCAAATTATTATTTTTTTATTTTTAAAAAAATCTGCACAACTTCTATTTCTGACTTTTTTTTCCTGAAAGCACTAATTGCATGTTAAGCTGCTGTTATGTTTTCTTTAATTATGCTCTTTAATATTAAGTATGAAGTCACTCAATACACATATATATACCCACTAAATTTCAGGCCTTTGGCTCAGTGCTGTAAGGATGACCATGCCTTCAGGAGGTCACAGTCTAGTGGAATTAATGGCCACTCCCAGCTTAAATTTTATTGACCATCAAAAATGCTTAAATGAAGCCTAGTCTATTTTAAGTAAAGAACTCCTAGTTATTTTCTTTTGTAGAAAAAAGGAGAAAGATTTATGAATTTTAATCTTTCTAAATAGTAGTCCTGCTATTTACAGATCCTTGAAATTACGGGAAACATTAAATAGAAACTTAGAGTATTCACCCCACTGTGACCCAGATTTTGAACAGTGAAAACAACAGAGTTAAGTGTGCAGAATCTTTGAAATTGTAAGTGTCACAAATTTTCTCTAAATACTCTTAATTTCAAGTGAGTGTCTTTTTGTTTAATCTAAACAGATATCAGATTTTTCTTAACCTTTCTTTACTTGGATGCTTTGAAATGGAATCTTCCATTTTAAAATCATTCAGTCACTTCTTTTCTGCATAGAAAATTTATTACATTTTGTGATCTACCATTCTCAAACTTCAATTTTAAAGGCAGGCTAATAATAATACCACAAAATTACTAGTAGTACCGTATCTTAGGCACCTATTTTAAGTGAGGTACTGTTTTAGGTATTTTTCATATATTACTTCTTGTCATTATTACATCCCAGTAAGGTAAATGTTATAATATATAATTTATAGGAAAATCTAAAGAAACTGAGAGAATTTAGCTTACCTAAGTTTACCTAAATACTAAAGAGCAGAGAGAGGAATTGAATCAAGGTTTATCTGGCTCTAAAATACAGATATGCCATTAAAAATCAGTTTCTTTTTTGTTAAATTCTGGAATTTTTCTTATGTTTCCTGTTCCTCACCTACCACCCCCATCAGTGAACCTTAGTTCTATGTACTCAGTTCTACATACTCAATTCTACCTACTCAGTTCTACGTACTTAGCTCTACGTACTCAACCACACTTTGCTTCCACTTGCATGGATTCTGTGGCAACTCTTGAGTTGGTTCCTGCTCCAGCCAAAGAAAGATGTATCCTGGCTGGATGAGCAATTTATCTTTGAAACATCTTTCATGGCTTATATTTTTTAATTACTTCTACCCAAAGATCTTGGCTTCTTATCCCCTGGAAGGCTGGTCTACTTTTTTATATTCATTGCCTTGAACGGTGAATTCCTGTTAAATTTGACTAGAAATTTTCACTGAGTAACTTAACTGGGGGTAATTTTTTTCATAGTACTTTACTTTGATGTTCATTAAAGGATTCTGTGTTCCATATTGATCTAAGTTTCACACTGTAGTTGATGAAAAAGTCAGCTTTAACATATAGAGTCATTCAGCCTTGGAAATGCATCATCAAATGTATCTTTATTAGATTTAAATTTTTCTGTTGTGATTTATTTCTAAACGCTTCTGTATAATCCCATGGTGCTCAGTCTGTGCTCTGTGGCACTTCCTTCACATGTAAACACTCTTGGCTAATGTTGTTACATGCAAATGTCTGTGGATTTGGTCCACTCACAAATGTGGTACAGTGAGAAGAGTTTTATGGATTGTTTTGATCCTCATCTGCAATAGAATAAAAAGAATACTGATTAAATTTCTCTATATATACAATTGTAGTCATTGCTCATAAGTCTTTTTCTCTATTTCACCCTCAATCTCTGCTATTAAACAACCCTTAGCCAGCAGCAGTTCTTCTAACATGTTTTCATTCTCTGCCTTGAGAGGCTTTATCTTTTTCAAATCTAATCATAAGAGGGTTGTAGTTACATATAATTCTTTCTTTTTTGTTGTTGTTCTGATGACTATTAATCGTTAATTAATAGAAATTTAAGTATGCTTTCTAAGATTGCGTTTGAGAAGAAACTAAAATCTGTTTTCCTTTAACCTGGCCTTGACGTTCTCCTTTCAAGTAACTCTTAGTTTAAAGGAATGCTTTTAAAATGTCAAATTCTCTATGTATTCCTAAGTATAAGGTTAAGAATCTAACCTACTTGTATGGGCTTATTTGCCTTGTCAGATCCTCTTAGCTATATAAAGTTTTAAAAGGAAGTGACATTATATCCTGGTCCAATAGCAGGGAATAATCACAAGGTTGAATTGCTTATTGTGATACTCTGCATATTTTACTGTGCTATTCTATTTAATACACTTATTCTATACCTGACTACTAGAGATAGACTACCTTATATTTTTTGAATTATGCACCCATGAAATATATGTTCTTAATCTTAATCCCTTCCTGTGGGTGAGACCAGTTATAAAAAGGACCTTTTGATGAGGTTAATTTTAGTTAAGTTGTGGCCAACTGAATCTGGATGGCTCTTTTTTTTGTATTCTTTTTAATATAAACCTTATTTTTAGAGAAGTTTTAGAATTATGGAAAAATTATACCAAATGTATATAGGATTTCCATATAACCCTCCATACATACCTACACACATAGATTCCCTTATTGTTAACAGCTTATAATAGTGTGGAACATTTTTTACAATTGATGAACCAATGTTGAAGCATTGCTACTAACCAAAGTCTGTAGTTTACATTATGATTTACACATTGTACTGTACAGTTTTGTTTTTTTTTAAAGATTTATTTTTCATTTATTTCTCTCCCCTTCTCCACCCCGTCCCCCTCCCCGATTGTCTGCTCTCTCTATTTGTTGTGTGTTCTTCTGTGACCGCTTCTATCCTTATCAGTGCCACCGGGAATCTGTGTTTCTTTTTGTTGCATCATCTTGTTGTGTCAGTTCTCCGTGTGTGTGGTGCCATTCTTGGGCAGGCTGCACTTTCTTTTGCACTGGGCAGCTCTCCTTAGGGGCTCACTCCTTGCATGTGGGCCTCCCCTGCGTGGCAGGGCACTCCTTGCCCGCATCAACACTGCGCATGGGCCAGCTCCAAAGGGGTCAAGGAGGCCCAGGGTTTGACCCCCGGACCTCCCATGCGGTAGGCAGATGCCCTATCCAGTGGGCCAAGTCTGCTTCCCCGTACTGTAGTTTTTCACAGGGTTTGACAAATGTGTAATGTCATGGGTCCATCTTTGCAAAATCACACAGAACAATTTCTCTGCCCTCAATTTTCCCTGTGTTCCATCTATTAATACTATTACTAACGGCCTTATACAGAAGGTCAAAGAGGTAAAGCCACGTGGAGTGCACATTTTCAGAAAGGCTGAAATTGAAGTTCATGGCCATGGAATCAAGGGACCCTAATATCCAAAATGAAAACCAAAATCCCATCTTCAAACTCCTGGCCTTTGTACTTTGCTCACCTGAGCTAATTACCAGCTCATATTTTGATGTCTAGCACTTTAGATAGAAATAGGAGCTACTGCTATATAAACTGGCTATGTATTAAAAAGAATTTAGTGTACTATCATTTGGACAAAAGAAGTATGCCAGTCTGCTATGGGTGTCAATTATGCTTACCTTCTTTAAATAGTAAATGACAATAGCATTCTCTGACCTACCTTTCTCAAAGATCAAATAAAATATGTAATGGAAAGCACAGTTGGAGCTAAAGGATGTGTAAGATGTCCTGTCACCAATAAAAGAGAGAAACAAGTATGACATTCAGTTAGTCTAGAAACTAAGAATCACAAGATTTAGGAACTTGAAAGATTTTGGGGATAATTTGAACATAAATCAGTTTTATTCATTGAAGACATTTTCACACAGAAAATAGAATGCAAATTTAGTTCCTTATGTGCTTAGCCCAGTGTGCTATTCAGAATGTTTCCACTTAATTATGACAGCTTGTAAATGTTTGTTTCTAGAACAGTAATTTATTAATTACATAGATAATATGCATAATTTAATGATAAAGCATATTATTATGAAGGAGTTGATAGTATTTTCATCTATTTTCATCATGACTATTTGTCATCATTCCTGTTACACAAAAGTGATGTTATATCTTCAGAAATACTGTTTTTCTTTTTCCCTTCCATTTTTGTTTGTTTGATTTTTTCCTCTGATTTTCTTCTCTTAGGAATAATTGATAGACTGTTAGGAATGTAATATTTATTTTTGTATTCATAAAGATCACTATTCACTGACTATATCTGATATCTACAACATCACAAGAATAGAAGAAATGTGAATAAAAAGATAATAGCTCTAACAATTAGCTGTGGAAAGAATACTTTATCTCACTGAACTTTTTAAATGAATTTTACTACATAAAATTCTCCTAATATTCACGTGAAGTTGAATGTACAAACCTCATTTCACTAATTAAGAATCAGAGGCTCTTATGATTTAAATGAATTTTCACAGATCTTGCAAACGAACCAGTCTTCTGACTTTGAAACCTCAGTACCTTACAGGGCTCTGTGCTATTGTTTTGTCAGCACTGCAGTATCCTAAAGCTCTTCGCCTCTATATTTGCAGTGTTCTTGTGTAATTTGGATTTGAAGGCTTGAGTGTAGTGCTAGACTCCATGGAGATCAAATTCAAATGTCTCACTGCCAATGTCTCATCTCCAAGCACCCCCAGATATGCACCATCTCATTGGGTCCTGCCCATGCCAACACGATCCTGGGAAGCTGTAAAGAGCAGGGCATATAGTGGATCTGTCTTTGTTCTCCTTGACTGTGGGTGGCTATGGTCCAAACTATTTTTCTGGGTGCAAGCTTGAGTTTTGGACCTAGATAGATTTCATTCAAAGTTCAACATGATGAACAAAGTTGTTGAAGAAGCAGAGGTCAATTTTTGAGGAGTAAAATTGTGTTGACGTTTCAAGTCCTTAAGCAAATGACACATGCAAAGTAAGTTAGAGTCTTCCAAAATAGATCTGGGTTTGTCTTTTTGAAAAACCTGAATAATATTTTCTATGTTTGTTATGTTCTATTTTCCTTTGTCCTCTGCTACTTTACCAAGTACACTTTTTAGGGGGAACAATTAATATGATTATATTTTTATCATTAACTACAAACTATTTATAATTCATTTTTTTGATTGATCTAGGTTGCTTGTAAAAGGTTACATTAGCTAAAATTACAGTTTCGTTTTCCAGGAATAACTATTATGTGTTTGTGCATGTGTATGTATTTATGTTTCAGAGCAAGGGATAGAGAAATAAAAACAAAAAAGCAAAGATATTGAGAGAAAAGAGATCCTTCCAGAGGGTGCATGTAATATCCATTCACTCTGTGGTAAAAAGCACAAGACTGGCTGTGACCAGGCTACTGGTGAGCTCTGATGTCATTTAATTTTCTTATACTCAAATGGAGCTGAGCATCAAAATGCAGATTTCTGTAACAGTTTTTTTAAGTGCTTCCTGCTTGACATGCTTTGGATATTGCAGATTGTTTGTTCTGAAGTACATATCAAGCAAAACTCAGTTGAATGGATTATGCAGATACAAAGAAAAATGTAATAACTCCTCTTCACGAATATGCAAACTGCCTATCTATTCATGTTTATCCTTTAGAGCAAGCCATCCTTTTGTGATTGGAGACAACAAAATATGGTGGTTAGGGATTCAGGCTCTCAAGTCAGAACATTTGTAGTTCAGATTCCAGTTCCATTACTCATTAGCTGTGTGTTCTTGGGAAAGTAATTCAAACTTTCAAATTCTCTCAGCTTCAATCTTCTTATGAATTACATGAGGAAAACAATACTAACAAACTCATAGGGAAGATGCTAGAATTAAATGAACTGATAAATGTAAAGCAATGAAGACAGTACCTGACACACATTAATATGTGAAATAGTGCAGTGATGCTCAGAGATGTTCTTACCAGGTGCAATGGATGTGTCACGATGATGGGAGCAAGTGTTGCTGTGAGGGGAGTGGGGGGTGGGGGTGGTGGGGTTAAATGGGACCTCATATTTTTTTTGAATGTAATTTTTAAAAATAAATAAATAATTTAAAAAAATATGTGAAATAATGAAGCATTCTGAATTTTCGTTTTGTTTAGAGATGTTCTTTCTTGTGACCTTAGTTCTAGTGTTCATTTTGATGTACTTTCTATTTGCCACATTAAAAGACTAGTGTCATTACTGAGTAGCTTCATCATTCACCCATATCTTTATGAGTAAATAGTACATTTATCACTTGTGTAGTTGGATTTGTCCATTAACATTCTATAATCCCTTTGACTAGTATTTGGAAAGCTTTTGGAAAGTTAGTTATCATTTTTTCTTCTATAAAGTAATTTCTTAATGGAATATTATAAACTAAATGTTGTGGGAAAAAGTATTAACTGGTAGAGATGACTCCAAAATTTCTAATTATGAGATACCTATGGAGTATAATCAAATTGGAAGGTGAAACTATGCATATTTTCCAGAAACTGTTTATAAAGCAAGAATGGTGTTTTTAACTTAAATTGTTTGTTTATTGTAGAGTCCAGGGGCATTGGTGTTGACATGGAGATAATAGGAGGACAAATATCCAGCGAATCGTATCATGTAGCACTGTCACTAGTGCCCATCATATAAAAGGGGTTTAATAAACCCAAATTTCTTTCCCATGCAGAGATGTTCTATACATTAATTTCAATATTTATAAAATTGTCCTCCTGATTATAAAAATATTATTGTATTTCACTGGCACTGATTTGAGTAAGGAATTATAATTTGATTCCTTAATCCAAGAGTTGGATATTCCAAAAGCCACAGTTGATTATAGACAATGTGATAAAGACAATGACAATTTCTTTTTTTAAGGAGATACCAGGGATTAAACCCAGGACCTCATATGTGGGAAGCAGGTGCTCAAGCACTGAGCTACATCCACTCTCCTCTAACAATGATAAGTTTTTTTTTGGTATAACTAAATTGGTAGACACTATTGAAGTTTCTTTTATATGCATCATATAATTTAATCCTAAAAACATGTTTATAAAACAAGTATTTTTCTTCTTCCTATTTTGCACATGAACAAATAAAGTTCAGATAATTAACCTTATTCAAGGTCAAAATCAATAGAACAGCAAAGCCAGGACTCAAACCTCATATTTCTTCCTCCTCTTGGTAAGCTTGCCAGTTTGCAATGAAGGTGCTCCCCATTTATTCATAGATGATCTCAGATGAAAAGCACTATTTCATTAGCATGTTAATACTAGATAACAATTTTCAGAATTCATCCTAAAAAATCTATGAGACAACAGACATAGCTCAGGTGTTCTATTAACTGGCCAAGTTTTCTTGGCAATCTGCTGTCAAGACACTAATTTTGAGTTTTAGTAAGAGTTGAGGCCAATACACCAAATTGTACATTTTTCCCGTTTGCTGTGTTTGAGATTTAAGAACCTTCACTATTTGTAAGAGAAAACTTGAAGGCCTGTGCCTCAAATAGCATTATGAAAAATACAATGAATATCCAAGAACAGGACCAATTTTCCAAATATGTTAGTCACAATAACAAATGAAGTTTTTGCTTTGATTTTCTTTTGTTTTATTAAAATATCTTTTTTCTTAACTCTGATGCTCCCTGAAATACAAATTTGTTTTTATCTATCATTTATCTATCTATTTACCTATCTAAATAAATAAATAAATAAATAAATAAATAAATAAATAAAAATATAAATAACTTCTTCCTGTGAAGCCAAGGGCATCTTATATTTTATATTTTACTTTACTTTGAGAATCTTGCCCTCAGTTTGTACCACAACAATGGAGGCATCCCCAAAATTCTCATTTCCTTTGTGGGCAATACCAAATCAGAATACAGGGGTATTCAGCTTACAGTCTTCAAATGGAACTTCCTTTGCACTCTGGATTTAAAACTATAGGATCTAGGAACTACCTGTCTTGCTGGTTGATATCCACATTTTCCCTGCCCTCCATTAGGAGAGGAGAAGGTGTTCTCTAGGGCTCGGTAGAGGATGGAAGTGAGGGAGAGAAGCTGCATGTCCTGCTTTTGGAGTGGACCTACAATCCAGAAGCTGCAAGTCTTGCTTCTGGAGTGGACCTACTATTCATTTTCCCATGGAAAATAGGGTTGTGAATTGTGGCCCATACAGTACGATTAGTGCAAGAAGTACACAGGGTAGTAGGGTTAGTTTGTCTGTTTGAACTTCCTCACCATGCATTTAGCATTGTTTCTTAGGAAAAAAGGATTTTCTGAGATACAACCAATTTAATAAAACTCTTAAATTCAAATTAAGCCATCTGATTTCACATTGTCTCTGTGGAATGGTATTAACTTTTGGTTCTAGAGTCTGGCAGAAGTTAGTTCCACTATTAGCTCTGTCAAATATTACCTTTGTGACTAAGGTAAATTTACCTAGGGTTGTGAGCCTCAATTTCCTCATCCATTAAATTGTTTCAATAATAATATCAATTTCCTAGCAATTTAATAAAATATGGGGAAATGATTATGGTTTCTAGTAGTGGGAATTACAACTAGAATATAAATGTAATATTATGTTATTTTTCACAGATGAGTTAACTAAATTTAATATTCCCCTAAGTTTAAAAATAGAAAATATCTTGCTGATTTATTGTTACAATAAATGCTAATTTTGATAGAAGTATTTAATTAACTTAGCCCATGAACTAAATAATCCTAGATGTCCTTGGAAATAAAATAACTCCATTCTCGAGTACTCTAACACCTTTCTCTTTTGATTGCCTTACTTCCCATACTTTGATCTCCACACACTCCCACACTTGTCCTTTCAGGGTTGGATTCTGGAAAGGAGGGAATGTTTCCACTCCCTTTTCCTACTCACTCCCCATACACATAAGTAAAGTCTTGAAAGTAATATCACTGATAGCTTTTACCTTTCTGCAGACTTCTTGTCAAGTGTTTGTTGGGAGATTCTTATGAGGGAACTGTGTGATACCCTACTTGTGCTTTATACATCCTTAACTGTGTGTCACCTTGTGTTGTATTCTGTGATGTTGCTTCACACTTTCAACTTGACAGAGTCAACTAAACCACCTGGGTCTATGCCATAACGCTACCATCAAAACCTGCTGAATGGATGAAAAACAGAACAAGAGATAAGGGAGGGATTACTGGATTCCATAGATAAGCCTACTCAGAGATGGGAAGCTGGAGTAATGCATTGTGAACCTCTCCATGTTATATTCCCATCCCTATTATGCAACTCATTGGAGACTCTGGGAAAGCTAAAGTGGTTTTGCTTTCCAGACCATAAGTTCATTCATCTCCACTTTGTTGTTTCTGCTGGGAGAAAGAACAGCACCTGACAGGACTGTTCTCTGAAACTTTATTTTAGAGTTAAGAAAATCATGAAAATTTCAATACAGATGCAGGCTGAAAATTCCCAAAATATAGGAGACAGAAAAAAATAAAGTTCCCTTCAAGTCATTTTCCATTAGAATAAGTATTTGCTTCTCAAATCCTATAAATGTTTTTTTTTTATTGTTTTATCAGAGCCTACTTTATGGTTATATGTATTTAGTGTCAAGTGCATTTCCAAATGGCTAATGTGAATTCTAGTTGCATTCGCTAAAAGAATCAAAATGATTTGTAGCAAACCTTCAGAGTAGATCTAACCCTTTTTTATTTCATGCTATATCATGAAATTTGTTTTTATTTCTTTTTAATAGCACTTGCCTCCCAAATGTAAATTTGCTAAAAGGATTTTTATTTATAAAACCATTTTCTCTAAGGGTTCATGTACCACAATGGAATGTTGGTTCTGCTGAATTGACATATAACCAAACACATCAAGGTGGTACTGATAATAGACTTCCTAGATATAGTCTCAGTAAGAAATTTTTTTTTAAACATTGACTGACAAGGGAATAGTATTTCCTTATCCTTAAAAAAGAGCTGCCTTCTACCTCAACCCTTACCCTCAATGCATTTTCAAAACCTCCTAGATATTTCATGAAAGACATGTTTTATTCAGGTCTCCCAGATGCCATCTATTCATTAATAATAATAGTTACCAGGTTTTGCTGGGATGGTATATTCTGGGAAAATTGTTTCAGCTATTTTCTACATGGTAGTTTATATGATCATTGCGACAATATTTTGTAATATGAGGTATTATTATTGTTGTTATTATTATTATGTTAAATCCAGCTTTGCATGCCAAATATGTGGTCCAAGGTAACAGCTAATAAAAAAGAGATTTGGAACAATTCGTATCACTGCTGCAAGTGCTTCACAAAGGAGACTGGGAAAATATTTCCTTGGGTGTTTATTAAAAGGAAATTACAAAGACTGGTAATAATATTCTAGTATGGGAGGTTTTCAAATTGTCCTGAACTTTCTTTCTCTATTAAAAAAAATATAAGCATATGATGTAATGAAAAGAACCTGAATTTTAAAGTTATACAGACTTTGATTTGAAACTTGGTTCTGCTTCTTAATAGACATTTAAGTTTGAAAAATTACTTAACTTCTCTGACCCTGCTTCTTCATCTGCAAAATGTGTTTAATAATATCTACCCAAAATGATTTTTATAAGCACTAAATTAAATACTACATTTAAGTGTTTAACATGGTGCACAGTAAATTCTCAATAAGTGACACTATGACTGGATTTATAAAGAAGTTTTTTTGCCAGTATTGAAGGTGAATTGGAAGGACTTATGAAGAATGAGAATCTATCTCTTAAGCATGGAACGAACTGAAAGCATCTAGAGGGTAGAGTAAGGTATTGAGAGATTAACACATACGTAAAGCAGGAAGCAGGGCAGGTACTGGCCAATCCAGGAGGCATTGTATAGCAGCCAGGGCACACAGGTAAGTCCCCCAAAGTCAGGAGGGTTACAGGAAATATCCCTGACTTCATATGCTTTCATTTGTTAGCATCTTTTGGGATTCCTCTCAGGAAGAATTAATTAGTTCAGCAATCATTTATTAGGTAACTCATATAGGCCAGCATGCTGATAAAAGGTATTGGAGAACTAGAACATGAAAGGATTAGAAATAATCTCATCGTGTATTTTTTTTAAGATTGATATTTTTTATTTATTTCTCCCTCCCCACTCCCCATTGTCTGCTCTCTGTGTCTATTCCCTGTGTGTTCTTCTGTGTCCACTTGCATTCTTGTCAGTGGTACCTGGAATCTGTGTCTCTTTTTTTGTTGCGTCATCTTGCTGCATCAGCTCTCCATGTGTGCTGCACCACTCCTGGGCAGGCTGCACTTTTTTTGCACAGGGTGGCTCTCCTTGGGGGACTCATTCCTTGCACGTGGGGCTCCCCTACATGGGGAACACCCCTGCGTGGCAAGGCACTCCTTGTGTGCATCAGCACTGCACATGGGCCAGCTTACCACACGGGTCAGGAGGCCCTGGGTTTGAACCCTGGACCTCCCATATGGTGGGTAGACGCGCTATCATTTGAGCCAAATCTGCCTCCCTCATCATGTCTTTTGATCTTTGATAATGAGAGCCCAAAGTGATGAGATTATCTAGCCCACAGTTTTCTAGAATGTATCTTGAAAGCACACCCTGAGACAAACATTCAAAAGCAATTAGTTTATTTGGAAAGAGTAATAAACAGTGGCAGGGAATGTATAAGTAAAAAGAACGAAAAGGTAGCCAGTTAAGGGTGATGGAGAGAACACATCCTAGAAGTCAGTATAAAACACATACCATGGACTGAGAGAGCTGGAATATTTATATACTACCTTCTCTTAGACATTAGATAAAGGTTGCTTCCAGGGATTTTTTTCATGAGGTTTCTGTCTCGCAGCATAAGTGAGAAGTTTGCTGTGGCATAAAGCTTCTCATCAAAGAAATAGAACTATTGGCAGCTGGTTGCTGAGCTGAATTGCATGGAAAGACAAGAGAAGAGAAAAATAGGCCATCAATATCATCTGTTAAAGTACTACACTAAATAGATATTATTTTCTAAAAAGTATTTAATGGTTAAAGTCTGGGGAAAAATACTTATTTAATAAAACAAAACAAAAGAAAATCAAAGGAAAAACTTTATCTGTTATTATGACTATCATATTTGGAAAATTGGTCCTGTTCTTGGATATTCTTCTTTGTATTTTTCTTAATGCCATATGAGACACAGGCCTTCATGCTTTCTCTTACAAATAGTGAAGGTTATTAAATATCTCAGACACAACAAATGGGGAAAATATGCATTTAGGTGGATTGGCCTCAACTCTTACCAAAACTCTCAAGATTAGTGTTTTGACAGCAGATTGCCAAGAAAATTTGGCCAGTTAATAGAACACGTAAGCTATGTCTGTTTCATGAGATGAGAATTTGGAATACAAAAGACCTTACCGAAGACAAATTTTAACTATTAACAAAGCCATACTCCTCTTCTAAGAGGCGCCTTAATGGAGTCAAATGTGGCTTCATTGTTGCTTACTAACAAAAGCAAGAAAAATAAAACAGAAATAATCATTTCATTTGTAACTTTTTAAACCAGTTGGAGTATAAACAGATTGATTTACTATGCATCAAAGAGCTCAGGAATAAAAGGGAGGGAAGCTGCCCAATACTTCACACCAGGGCACTTTGTGGTTATAGCCATTGACTAGTGGTTACAGGGTTTTCCGTGAAAAAATGGAGCTGAGGTCAGAAAAAAAAATGAAAGTACAGTAAAATCCAAGTCACAATTTAATTATTTTGGGATGTGATTTAGCAGAAGGTTTAGATGCTGCATTATCTAATTGGTGTATGAATTTTAATAATAGTAATACAAATGTTAAAATACTGCATATTTTATAATACTTCATATAATTTTGGGGGGGCAGAGAGTGTAAATTCTAGTAATGTTTAATTCATATCTCTGCATATAGATCACTATCATGTCACTACATTTACTTAAGTTTCTGACAAGATTTATAATGTTCTTTGTTCTGAAAATTGACAAATTCCAATGCTCATATAACATTTCCTATAGATATTTTGATTTTTAAAAAAAAGCTAAAAAACTTTATTGTTTCTCATCTAGTCTATAGAATGGAAAAGACAGGTTTCAAGCAAAATTTCTGACTCCAAAGCCCGATGTCACATTATCCTATATAGGCAAGACTTAGAAAGCAACTTTCAAACACTAAAATCTTGATTTTTTGAAAGTTCTTATATAGAATTACTTTATACTGGGCATTGTAGGAATAAACTGATTTGGTTCAAGTAGTAATTTAAAATTTAATTTTGTTTACTGTGTAAGGTGACCTCTACCTTTGGCACCACTCAACATGAAAATTGAATGCCTACAAACTTCAACCCCTGATATATTGAAAAACAATATGTAACAAATTTCAGTTGTCAACTCAAAACTTTAAAAAAAAATTGTCTTAAATTCTGTATGAGTGCTTCAGTGTAGGATATTCTATTGTATGAAATGGAACCAACTATACTGTAACCAATACATCAAATGACTTTAACACATAAAGGCTTGTATTTCAGTTAATGTTGTAGCATACATGTAATATGCCCTTTTACTTGATCAGATAACTTTCTACATGAAAAATATGCTCAGTAAAACCCATGTAAAAAGGTCTATTTTGGCATGAGGCCTTCCTTTTCCCCCCATAGTTTGGAAAACAAGTGTATGAGTTGAAAAACATGTCTAATGCATTGGCTTAGAATGCTCCATAGATTAGAACAAGTAGCTAGAACCTTGAGAATATGATTTTCCTCCAATTTCGTTTTGCAACATCCTTTGAGGGGGGAGATCCAGTTTAGGCTAGAAATTTCTATCTTTAAAATTAAAGAAAAAAAAAAGTCCTGATATTCTGTGCTACAGGAATGACCACTGAACAAACTGTCTGTGGGTCATAGAACAAATGGATGATTTTCCTATAACTACTGTGTCAACTTAGAAAAACTACGTCGTGTTAGTCAGCATTCCCCAAAGAAACTGGTTTGACAGGATGGATATATATACATATATATGTGTATATATGCACACACATATATATATACTTATTCTTACGTAAGCATATATTACACAATGTATTATAGGAATTGGCTTATGTGAACATGAGGATTCGCGAATCCTAATTCCAATTTGGGAACTCCAATTAAGGTTTCATTAAGTTCCCAGGAGAAGCTGACTGACTGATGTAGAAATAGAAATGACTGTTGAAATCATCACTCTCCCTTTAAGGCCTTCAACTGATTGAATGAGATTTCTCTCGTTACTGAAGACAATGTCCTTTGTTGATTGTGGATGTATTCAGCCATAGATATACTCAACTGACTAAGATTTAAATCCATGAAGTATTCTTTCAGTAACAGTCACTGCTTGCTTGACAAACAACTGGACACAATAACCTTGCCAAGTTAACACTTGACTTTAACGGTTACACATGGCTTAAATTAGACATAAGGAGAACATTTTAATGCTCTATGGTCACTTAAATTCCTCTTGACATGTACAGGTGAGGTCAAACATTTTGGATAAATAGAGAAGAGACAAATCCTTAATGTATTACCTGCTTATTGGCATGTTTTCATATTAAGAATTTATGGAAGTTGGTTTCCAGATTTTGGCTGTTATGAATAAAATTTCTGGAAATATTTTTTAAAAAGAAGTTATGGCATAGTTTAGTTGGCAAAGCAAAAAGTTTAACATCAAAGAGATCTAGGCTCCAATTTGACTTCTATCACATTAATTGTACACCTTTAAGCTATCTGAAATCATGTGTTGCACAGTAAAAAGTAAATAGATAAATACACATTAGTTTGGATAATTTTATTGACCTCAAGTTATTCACACGTAGAATGGGAATGTGATAATCCTACCTTGTAGAATTGCTGAAAAAAATAACTAGCCATTTGCTGACATGACACAGGTTATGAAATGTCATAAGTTATTGCCTTTTTAGATCCTCATTTATTTCAGCATCCCATTCCCATTTAAGCATCTCCCCTAACCCAATCGCCCTAATTTTCAAGGACACCTTTTCCTCCTTTATCACATACACTGACTCATGTAAGTGGACATCCATTTTGCCTTGGGTTGAGTGTGCTTAAGTGTATGGAAGAAATGACTGGTTAAAAATAGCTCAACCCATCGCCATACCAGGGTCCTCTGGATGGAGGAATAAAATATGGATTAGAGTGGATTTACTGGTATTCTACTATAGAATTATTGTGACTCTAGCAATGGAAGAAATTATATCATCGATGTGGAGACAAGAGCCATGGGAGTTGCTGAAGCAGGAAGAGGGAAAAAGGTGTATATGGGGGCATTTTCAGGATTTGGTGTTGTCCAGAATGATATTGCAGGAACAGATGCTGGGCATTATATATCCTGCCATAACCCACTAAATGGACTGGGAGAGAACGTAAACTACAATGTAAACTATAACCCACGCTGTATAGCAGTGCTCCAAAATGTGTTCATCAAATGCAATGAATGTACCACACTAATGAAAGAAGTTGTTGAGGTGGGAGGAGTGGGGGGTATAGGGAGTGAGGTATATGGGAACCTCTTGTATTTTTAAATGTAACATTTTGTGTGATCTATGTATCTTTTAAAAATAAATAAAAAATATATATTAAAAAAACTAAAAAAAAATAGCACAACCAATTGTTAATGTAAGGAGGGAATGAATAGTGAGAAATGTCTGTATGAGAATTAGCCTTTCAAAAATGAGTGTTAATCTTGTTGATAATTATTTATCAACAAGGCTCAATTTCAGCATAACACCTCTTTTTTTTTTTTAAGATTTATTTTTTATTTATTTCTCTCCCCTTCCCCGTCCCCCCGCCCCAACTTGTCTGCTCTCTGTGTCCATTGGCTGTGTGTTCTTCTGTGTCCATTTATATTCCTGTCAGCGGCACCCGGAATCTATGTCTCTTTTTGCTGTGTCATCTTGCTGCATCATCTCTCCGTGCGTTCGGCACCATTCCTGGGCAGGCTGCACTTTTATTGTGCTAGGCGGCTCTCTTTATGGAGCACATTCCTTGCATATGGGGCTCCCCCTGTGTGCCAGGATACTCCTTGCATGCATCAGCACTGCACGTGGGCCAGCTCATCACATGGGTCAGGAGGCCCTGGGTTTGATCCTTGGACCTCCCATGTGGTAGGCGGATGCCCTATCCGTTGAGCCAAATCCGCTCCCCAGCATAACTTGTTTTTACTATCTTTGCCCTCCCATGTAAAAAGAGGCAAATTTAGAGTTTTATCTTTTTTTTTTTTTTTGCATGTGCACTGTATTATTTTTCAATCCTAAATAGTTGGATTTTCTCAGGGGATGGCTTTGTAAAAATGATTTAAAATTATCTAAAATTATCTAAGTGTATAAATGAGAACTTGACTCAGAATTTCAAAATATCCAGTAGGTTTTATTTAATTTTTCATTTTATATTTTTACAATAATGAAAAATAGATGTAAAGTGATTATCTTTTCATGATGCTTCAAAAGCTCAGTGGAGTCCAGTGATATCATTTTCCCATTAAGTTTCTGAGTCCTGGCATTTGCCCTGCATATAACTGTAGAGGAGCAGTTGGATTCACAGGTGTTTGTGTTTTGGGCTGTTAACATGCTATTTTCTTTATCTAAATTATTGGTATCCTTTTGGTTTGTAGACTTCAGCTTTGGGAACTATATTTATAAACTTCAGAAAGTCAAAACATAAAATAATCAACATTCACACACATACATGCACAAATACACAAATGGACCACTTTTATTCATAAATTTATACAGATTGCTGTGCCTTTTTCCTAGGTATTTAGCATATACTTTGAGTCATATGAACATTGTCATTTTTGTAGGCCAAAAGATTTTTAAAAATGACAATCTTTGTAAGGTTCAACCTTATAGATGAAATAGACATAGCTCTTTTCAATGATAGACATCATAATGACCATTCTTTCTAGATGGAATTCCAAAGAACCTGATAAATAGAATTTGTAAGACTTTAAGTCATTTTATTTAATTATAATATTATTATTCTTTCATTCAGTTCACCAAACAAAATTGAGTGCCTACCATGTGCTAGAGCTGGGAAATCCATAACACCTGCCCCCTCAGTCTTTATCAGTGGTAGAACAGTCTCAGATCTGTTTCTCAATTGGCCTTAAGACTGGTTAATGATAATAATGCTTCATAAAACTTTCAGAAAGGAAGGAATGTTTTGTGGACCATTTGTATTTGTGTGACAGTTTTAAATTATTAGTCTTTAAAATCAGTAATTTTCCTATTTTTAACTTTATTTTTAAAGAAGTTTTACATTTGCATTTACAGAAAAATTATACTTGAAGCATAGGAAATTCCCGTATAAGACCCCCTCCATAGTTTCCCCTATTATTGACATTTTAGATTAGTGTGGTATATTTGTTACAATTGATGAATGAATACTGAAGTATTGCTACTAATCAAAGTCTGGAGTTTATATAGACTTTGTGCTGTACAGTTCTACAGGCCTTGGTGAATGCATAATGCCATGTGTTCATCTTTGCAGTAACATTTAGAAACTCTCACCACTCCAAATGGACCCCGTTACACCCATTCCTTCCTATCCCCCTCTTCTGAACCCCTGGCAACCACTCTCTTTATATCAGTGTTACAAATTCTTCCACCAACACAGGATAACATGCACAATAACTACTAATTAGGATTATTCATTCTCCAATCCCAAGGGACCCAGGACAATGTTCACTCCAACAGCCCCAGGCTGAGAGGGAACCCAGATACCACGGGGCAGATAGAAGGTATTATCCTGTCTGCAGCTGCAAACACTACCTGTTTTTTGGGGATGGGACCTGTCCATCATCACTGGTTTGTTGATTGTCCAGGGCAAACCTGAAGAACTGGAGGGTAGGAGTTTTGTGCTACTTTTCTGGGATTCAAGGCTCAACTGGCATTTGAACAGTCTAAAGATTTAAGTCTGTGAAATAGACTTAACTGGTACTTTGAAAATTATAGGTTCAGAAAGAAAGAGTACAAAAATCATGATTAACAGAATTTAAATGATTGAAAGTATGTTCTATTTGGAAAATAGATTTTCATATATTCCCAGATAGGGTCTGCCGAAGGGGTATTGAAAATCAATACTATTTAAATGGAAACAACTTGGCCAAAAATCTGTCACAGAATTTTGAAGCCCATTGAAATGTTTAATGAGAAACCTATGTCTTTTTTTGAAAGGTTGGCTTTGAATTGCTTTAGGCAAAAGACTGAGTTAACCTTAACCTATTTTTGGTGTTACATCTGCTGAAATTTGATAGTTCAGAGTTAACGATTTTTTAGAACAGAAATTAAGATTTTTTTTTCACCTGCTAAGGGGAGGGACTATCACTGAGGTTGATTTAAGTACTTAATAAAAAAAACTTATGGGAGGAGTTTGTTAGTTGCAGCCTTGATTAGGATGGAAAAGCAAAGATAATTTGTGATGTTTTCAAGCTACCTAAGTAGGCTAAGTTTTGTAATAAAAGCCAGGCATTGCATATACAATTTTAATTTTGTGTAGTTATCTATATCAATATTAAATTTGAAAGATTATTGTATCCAAGTTCTAAGAAATGTAAAGATTCTGAAAGTTGGGGAAAAAAAGCTACACTCATTATACTGATTCTCATAAAGCATTAATTTTAGTGGGGGTGAAAGAAAATTAATAAGATACATAAGTGAAAAATATATATAATGTCATTAGAAAAAGGTGATAAGTACAAAAGTAAAAATAAAGCATGGGAAGTGGATTTTATATGAGGGATTATTGCAGTTTTAAAGAGGGTGGTCTGGGAAGGCCTCAAGAAAAAATAAAATCATGAAATGAAAGGCAAGTTATTTGAATATAGAAAAACAGCAGCCTTTATGCTCTAAAGATTGGTGTACAGTTCTAAGTACTGCTATGGTACAACTGGTATCATTGGTCCACTGCTCAGCTTGTTGATATGAGTCAGTCGCCAGATTTATAATTCAGCCAGCACCAATTGGATCTCCTCTTTCAGCTTCTCTGAATCCTGGGTCAGATGCACCATGGCAAAGGATACCAGCTTCTTCTGTAGGTCACGCTTATCATTTATGTTAGAGAAAGTAAGTAATGATTTGGGTCTCAGTTTGTCCTCATGAGTTTTATTTTATATGTATAGGCCTTTGGTTGTTATTTTGGGTTTTACTTTGTTCTTCATCTTGTTTCATTTCCAGCTTTTCTTACTGACTGCCAGTCCTGCTGACCTAATGAAATTTCAGGCTCACTGCCAGATGCAGAGGTAACAGCCTTCCATTGAATTCATCACCACCTGTAATAATTGTGAAATGGTCTAATCCCTAAACCATATACCATATTTCATATCATTTTTAATGCTTTTGCTTCTCTGATTGACTTAGTCGATACATATCTAATAGGACTTCCAAATGTAAAAAGTCTACAACTGAATTTCTGATAGAACTTCTAGAACAGATTTGTACCTCCCACAGTCTAATCCAAAACAGTTAACCTTCCTGTTGTACAACCAAAAATCATGAAGCCATCTTTGATTACTTTCATGCACATTCCATATTCTGCCTTTTTCTGGAAATTCTGTATACTATATTATTCTAGTCTCCAGAGTCTAATCATTCCCCATTAGCACATCAGTCGGGTCCAAGCTAACATCATGTCTTACCTAGATTAGAGGAAATCATCTGTAGAGAATTAGTAAAGGAAGAAAAGGGATCCAAGGGGTGCTCCAAACTTTAAAGGTCAGAGACTGGTGAGGTCAATCAAAGCAACTGAAAAGGAACCGCAATTTGGGTGGGAAGAAATTCAAGGAAGAATGGAATCCCAAATGCCAAGAGAAAAGGCAATATTAGATGGTAGTTGTTCTAGGTAAGTCCATTGAACTGGAGAGCAGGTGTTGTGACCCCATTGGGATTCAGGATGCAGCTGGACAGCCCAAAGATTTAAGTCTCTTGAACATATACCTTCCAACTCTAGTACTAATTATAGATTCAAATAGAAGAACAGAAGAGACATGTGTAGGAAAACTACAACTGAGTCCAACTCTGTCACATTGGAGAGCATAAATTCCAAAGAAGGGCCCACTTGCAGGGTGCCAAACTCCTGAGCTGGCAGCTGTGCCTATATTGTCTGGATGTCTCCAGAGCCCTCAGAAGCCCTTCTATTTTGGGTGATATCTACTTTGGCAGTCAGTCAAAGGGATCCTGCTGATATGTGCATAAGCATAACCATTGGAATGACTTCCAACTCACTTTGAAGTCTCTTAGCCATATAAACTCATTTGTCATTACCTTTTCTCCTTTTGGTCAAGGTCTTTTTTCCAGTTGCATTGTTAGTTGGTGCTTGGTAGTAATCCCACAATTGCCAGGGAGGATCATCCCTGGGAATCATGTTCCACTCTGGGGGTAAGGTAATGTATTTATATCCTGAGTTCGCTTAGAGATAGGCCACATTTGTAGAACAAGGAGGCTTCTAGTAGGCAACTCTTAGGTACCCTATAATACTAGGCTAAGTTTCAATTTCAAGTATAAAGGCTCAGTCATCACTATCAAGGACCCATCAGTGGACCATCCTCCTTCACTAGTCATTGCCCCTTTACTTGGGGGATTCTTGCTGATCCATTAGAGAATGTGGCAGAGGTCCCCAGAATGGAAATTTGATATTCCTTCAGTTATTGTCTGAATCTCCACCCGCGGTGACAATGTCCCATGAACATACGAACATATTTATAGGCCTTATATGTAGGCCCAGGTGAGCTTTCTCCCATGTAGCCCCCTTCACTGACACCCACACCGATGATCTTCCCGTCACAACTTTAAACCTTCTGTGATCCAAGTTTTTTTTAAAAACAAAGCCAACAAAATAGCCAAATATAACTAATAAGAAAATGAAATAATAATGATAGTTTTAAAAATATGTAATAAAATACAAACAAAATTTAAATAAAAATAAAAAAATAAAAATTTGGAATAATAAAAAATGACAAAATATTAAATTTTTTTTTTTTTACTTTTGCCTTTCATGACTGTAAGATCTGTTGTCCTATAGGTACGATGACATTTTCTTCCATTTGTTCCCCCAGTGTCTTACTTTTTTTTCCCTTTTTGTCCTCAAAGAAGTTTTAGGTTACAGAAAACTCATGTACCAAACACTGGGGACTCCCATGTATCCAACATCCTCCCCACTTTTCCCCCTTCCCCTACTAATAACATTTTATCTGTGGATGGTACATTTGTTACAATTGATGTACAAATATTGAATCAGAGATACCAGCTGTGGTAAATGGTTTACATTGTGGTTTATATTTTGGACCATACACTTTTATAAACTTTGATGCAATTCAACTTGGCCTATATCCTTCATAGCAAGATCATATATTATAATTCAATCTCTCCCCTAATGCCCCCTGTTCCATCAATTCTATTTCTCCCTCCACGCCCCCTGCCCAAGATGCATGGCAACCACCAGGCTTCAGTCCTTGAAGGACAAGATTCACAGTTACTTGCAACAACACAGAGGACTTGACACTGGTCTGTCCTCCCCATTAGGCACCACCCATGCTTTTGAGAGTCTCCTGTCTAGAACTCAACATACCAATCACAAGTAACGAGATAGAATTAGTCATCAAAAACCTCCAAACTAAGAATAGCCCAGGACCAGATGGCTTCACAGGTGAATTCTACCAAACATTCTGGAAAAAACTAACACCTATCCTGCTTAAACTCTTCCAAAATATAGAAGCAGAGGAATATTGCCTAACTCATTCTATGACACCAACTTTACCGTAATACCAAAGTCAAAAAAAGATGCAGAACTCTTTTAGTATTTCTTGAATTGCAGGTTTCTTTTTGATATATTGTCTTAATTTCTGTTTATCTGTGAAATTTTGAGCTCTCCCTCATTTTTGAATGCCAGCTTTGCTGGATGGAGAATTCATGGCTAGAAGTTGTTTTTTTAGCACCTTATCTATATCATACCACTGCCTTCTTGCTTTCATGGTTTCAGATGAGAATTCAGCATTTAAACTTATCAAGCTTCTCTTGTATATGATGGCTCTCTTTTCTCTTGCTGCTTTCAGTAGTCTCTCTTTGTCTTTAGCATTGCACAATTTGACAAGTATATATCTTGTAGTGGGCCTATTATGATTTATACTGTTTGGGGTGTGCTGTTCTTCCTTGACATGTATGTCCATCTCCCTCAATATAGTTGGGAGGATTTTAGCCATTATTTCTCCAACACTCCTTCTGTCCCCTTTCCTCTCTCTTCTCCCTCTAGAATGCCTCTAATGCATATATTTGAGTGTTTCATGTTGTCATTCAAACCCTTAAGTCCCTGTTGAATTTTTTCTATCTTTTTTTTAATCTGTTCTATTCTGTTTGATTTCAGATGTTCTGTCTTCAACATCAAGGATTCTTTCCTCTACCTGTTCAAATCTGCTGCAGTGAGCTTCCAGTGTATTTTTTTTATCCCCTCCTTTGTGGCCTTTTGCGTGCTGTCTGTTCTGTGTCCATTCGCTGTATATTCTTCTGTGTCCATTCACTGTACATTCTTCTTTGTCTGTATTTATTTTATTTTTATTTCCCCTTGTAGCTTGCTTGCTGTCTGTTCTCTGTGTCCATTTGCTGTGGGTTCTTCTGTGTTCTCACTTGCCTCCCTTCTTTTTGTTGCATTACCTTTCTGAGTCAGCTCTCCATGGCATCTGCAGGCCGAATGGCATTCTGTGGCATCTGTGGGCTGGGCAGCACTCCACAGTACTGGCAGGCCAGGTGGCACTTCATGATGTCTGCAGGCCGGGCAGTGCTCTGCAGCGTGCAGGTGAGCCTGCCTTCATAAGGCCACCAAAGACACAAACTGAGGATCTCCCATATGGTAGACAGGAGCTCATTTAATTAGGCCACAGCCACTTCCCCTTCCAGCATATGTTTTATTTCTTAGATTGTGCCATTCATCACCATCATATCTGTTACCTTTTTATGTATGATTACAATTTCTTCAGTATGTTTTCCCAGTATCTTCTTAATATCCTTACTCTCTTCTCTTCATTATGTTGATTCATGATATTTGTTTGGAGATCTCTGATTAGTTGTTCTATGTTCTGCATCTCCTACTGGTTTTTAGTTTGTTTGTTGGACTGGTCCATGTTTTCCTGTTTCTAAGTATGGCTTATAATTTTTTGTTGGTTTCTAGCCATCTGTTTATCATGATGGGTTTATTCAGTTGATTAGCTTCTCTATATTCTACACTTTTATTTTATTTTTGTATGTGCATTTGTCATAAGGTTTCACTTTGAAACTTCATTTCTCTTATTCTATTTCCTTGTAGTCTATGTTCCCTTTAAAGAAAAAAAAAAATAGGACTGGAGAAAAGGACAGAGATAGGAAGGGGAAAAGAATAATAGTAATAATAATAGTAAAACGTAGGAGAGGAACCATATACGACCTAGGAAATTGAAAAATTAACATGAGTAAGAAGCAAAGAGGAATAAGATTAGAAAAGTAGAATATGAACAATGAAATGGGAAACAAAATAGAGAAAAATATATAGAATGAATTAAAAGTCTAGAATGGCAAGAAATGGGGAAAGGAAAGAAAAGAGAAAGAAAAAAGTAAACAGAGAAAAAAGAGTGAGAGCAATAAAAACAAGAAAAGTTGTTGGAAACCAGATAAAAGAAGTGGAATGAAAGATGAACAACAGAAAGCAGAAGATATAAAGATGAAGGAGAGAAAAGAAATAGAGTAGGTAGAGTAAATCAGTGAACAAAACAAAACAAAACAAAAACAAAAACAAACAAGCAGAGAAACAGAAGAAGGGGAAACATAAGAAATAAGTAACAAGACGGCAGTGACTCACTTAAAAAAATGAGACAGAAGAAAAAATTTTAAATAAAAATAAACACGGAAAAAGAGCCTTCTCTTTAGACCCTTAAGTATCTTCACAGGTTGCTGGTGTTCATCAGTCACTCACCTTCCAGCCTGCTCTCTGAGGGTTTTGAACCAGATTTTAGTGAGTAAAATAAGGGAAATTAAAAAGAAAAATTAAACAAGAGATCCAAGAAAAACTAATACAAAGAGAGTGTCTATATGTTCCCTGTCATAAACTTTCAGCTGGATGCCTGATAACCTGGTGGATCACTTCTCAAGAAAGAGCAGGAAATAAAACCTGGGACCTTGCTCCAAGAACTGGAGAGGATGTAGAGGAATGGGAACACTCATCCACTGCTGATGGGAATGCAGAAGGATCCAGCCAGTCTGGAGGACAGTTTGGTAGTTTCTCAAAAAACTACCTATAGATTTGCCATATGAACCAGCAATTCCATTGCTGTATATATACCCAGAAGAAGTGAAAACAAGGACACAAACCAATATATACACACCAATGTTCATAGTGGCATTATTACTATTGTCAAAAGTTGGAATCAACCCAAATGCCTGTCAACAGATGAATGGATAAACAAAATGTGGTATATACATACAATGGAATACTACTCAGCTATAAGAAGGAATATGGTGCAAACACATGGGATAACATGAATGAATCTTGAGGACCTTATATTGAGTGAAGCAAGCCAGGAATTAAAGGACAAATACTACATGACCTCTCTGATACGAAATCAGCAAACCAAGCTGTCTCAGAGAGCTAGAGAATGGAAAATAGGCTTACAGGAAATTGTGGGGGAGAGAAAGATTGTGAGCTGATGCCTTCATGGGTGAAATCTATGATAAAGTAGAGGTAAGTATTTGTATAGGGAAGGGACATTGCATATGCTGGGCAGGAGTTCTTCCACTGAACTCTTCTGCCTCCTTAGGTTAATTAGCCTTGCAGAAGGCTATCCACCCCTTTTCCTTCAAGCAGGTTAGATTCCCACAGTCTTGGCCAGAATCCTGCTGATGAACTGCCTGTCTCTGCCTCCTTTCTGATGTAATTCCTCTCTGATGTAATTCCTCTCTTTACCTGTGGAGTGAGTGTGACAGCATGCCTGAGGAGATCCCCTCCCCTCTTCCTTTCAGTCTGGGTCCCTTCAGATATTCAAGGTGGGACCAGTTGGCTAAACTCACTGCAAAGAAGTCACTCTCCACCCTCCCAGACAATTCTTCCTTACAGGGATCTGCCGTTACATTCCTGTTTGGAGCAGGGACCCAGGGTCCCCAGGTAGGCTGTCTGCCCTAAAGGTTGGTTATGTGTACCACTACAAGTCAAGCAACCTGCGATTTTTCCCTGGCTTCTCTATCTGTCCAGTACCTTCCTAGGTGACTCAGAGCACCTTCCTATTCTCTATGCATCCAAAGGAGCTGGTGGGAGGATGACATCTCCTTTCTTCTCAGTTAGATACAATTTGCAAGGAGTTTTACCCTCACTTGGTACCTCAGGGATGGGGAATGGAAGCCCTTCCCGCAGCCGGGAGATTTAATAACTCACGATTACTTGTTTTGGCTTCTTTGTCTCTCTGACCACTCTTCTGGGAGTTTTGAAGCAGTCCAGGTTTGCTGTACCCCAAAGCAGGTCCCCAAGGCAGCTTCTGCTTCTTTCTCTGTTGTTTTAGTGAGAGCTGAGCCTTATCTACCGAACCTATAAGGCCATTTTCTCTATTTCTATAATTTAATTATAAAGTTCTAAATTGCCACAAATATAAGCAAACTGTGAATCACCCATCTATTTTCAGTTGTCACATTCAGTAAGTATTATTCTTACTGTTTCGGAAAATATTTCTATATTGACTGATGCATGCTGAAAGAAATTACAAAAATATGCCTCAGATGATAATCAAAGCTTTTAATCAGTTTATCTCTAGACATTTTGAAGAGTATTGATCTGTATTTCTTAATAACTTAATAGTTGCCTTTAGTGAAGGAGCTAAAAAATCTGTAACAAATTGTATTTCCTTCAACATTATAACTCTTCAAGCCATTGGGGCCATATAATAAGAGCTGAGTATAGGCTGCTTTTAGAGGATTCTTCCTTCTTTCTACCCAGCTTTCAAGAACTTAAGACAGCAGCATCTCTCATAAAGCAAGGACAGAATTTTTTTTTTTTTTAATTTTTTTTAGCCTCCAGATCTTTCAGCCTCCACTTAGCTCACTGACTCATCATCTTGGAGGGCTGACATAGGTCTTCGTCATGAGTTTTCAAGTGCTTAATGTTCTGTGTATTACTAAAATAGCATGTCAAAATGCCCTATATAAAAAACGGATGTCATGCTCAGTTTCCACCCCAGGTTATCAATCAAAGCCACAGAATAAAGTTCAGAGGTATTTAAATTTTTTAATAACTCAGTGCAGTAAAATGGACTATGTGCCAGGTGGGCAGGCTTAGGTTTCTACTCAGGAGTATGGTTGGTTTGTATCTGTGCATGACTCTCACAACTTCTATTTTCATTTTTTGTCTTTTAAATTTTTTTTCTTATGAAGACCTGTCTGACTTTTCTGAGTGGGGTACTGTCATTTACTCAATGTATATTAGTGGGTAACACATACATTTTCTGACCCTTGCTTTTCCTTAATTAAAATAGGTATCGTACTTATCTTACAAGTCTTCAAGGAGGAATAAATATAATTTTGTGAATCCCCTAGTCCCATGCCGCCCCACAATAAGCATTTCTCAAATGTAGTTATAATTGTTTTTACAAGTTCTTTTGTCTCTGGGACTTTTCTTTCTCTATATTATGATGATTAGACCATGAAGCTGTAAAGTCATTTTTTCAGATTTAAGATTCTATATCTTTGTGATAGTGATGCCTTGATGACAAAAGTTTATATTCCATCAATTAATTCATCTGATAAAGTGGAAAGGACTGTTTCTAAACCTTTTAAAGCACACTTAAAAAGCCATTTGATTTAGTTTTCTCCATCATTTTCTAATTGTTAATAATAATACTTTTACCAAGGATAATTTCCATCATCTTAAGATGTGAAATGTAATATATCAATTTTACATGTTTTGTTGTGATAAATAAATGAATGCTGTCATTAATAATTATAAAAATGTATCCAGAGATGCATCAAAGTGTACTATAACATTTTAGACAGTGTGTTAGGAGGTTTCACTGTACAATCTCTAATCTCACAATCATCTTGAAAGGTATTTAATATCCTTAATTTACAATGAGGAACAGTCTCAGAGAGGTTAATAACCCACTGAATATTATACAACTCATATCCAGCATATTTGGACTTTGCAATCCAAATTTTGAAAGGTCTGTCTATCTTTAAAGTCCAGACATTTTCCAATTAAAGTGCCAAAGATTGAGAATATATCTCTTGAAGAATAAAGTCAGTTCTCCAAACACCCTTAGATATTGTGAAAATTTAACATACTGAAGTAAGTCATGAAGTGAGGAACTGATATTTTTCAAATTGGCAGCAAATGGTGCAGAATATTTACAAAGACAAGAAGACATAACAGTTTGTCAAATTCCAGATAGTAATGCAGTAAAGACTGTTGTCCAGGAAATGGAATTATCAAGTGCATTGCAGCTCCTTGTTTTAATTTTTCCCCTGCCAAGGAGGTGGCCTGCCATACATTGTGTAATATCTTCTATGTGTTATGGACATATCTTCCAGCTCATTTTCATAAATGTGTGGATAATAAGATTTACTAGCGTGTTTTTTTGTACCTACTGGCAGATTACATACACTTGCTGAATTAGTTCTTTAAGAAATTGACAAACATGGACCACATTATGAACAAATAAAGACAGGATAGAAAATTCTCCAAGTCTTTTGAGTGGCAGCAACTTATTTCTTTAAAACAATGTTGGCTCCATTAGTCTAGATAGATTGGCAAAATAGAGTTAGCTTTTAGTAGGAACATTTATAAAAATCTTTGCAGATGGATGACAAGTTGGATGATCTGTCTTACAGGTGGGTGATGTTCAGAATCTTTTTGCCAAGAAGGCAGATAATGAAAATGATTGCCTCTTTAGCAAAGTTCAAATCCAGCAATTTCTTTTGTGTTATGAGAATGAGTAAAGAAGTTTATTAGCCAAGTTGGAAAATACTGCTCACATTTTTATTCTATATCATGCCTAATTTATAGATATTTAATAATTGGCATAGTCTTGAGCTATCAAAATAGCACATATTTTTCATGGTTTAATAATCAGTGTCCTAGTGGTGGAACACAGGTGAGACCAAAATCATTACAGAAATCTACACGAAAGTGTTTGCATTAAAAGTATATATTTTAGCCTTTATTTAAAGAGAGAAACCCCAAGCTGCTAAATATTCAGTTTCTCTGAAAAGCTTCAGAGGTTTGCAGAAATTATATGGAAAATTGAGAAACAGTTTGACTTTGTTATTTATTTATTCATTCAACAAGTATGGACTGTGTGTTGATTTTATTTCATGCTCTGTGTTAGGGAAAAGGAACTATTTTTACTTATCCTTGCAGTTTTAGCATTCATGTTCACAGAAATCAAAGACTTTTTTGGCCCAGTAAGTTTTTCGATCTTTTTTCAATCCTCATTCTCCCCTCTATTCTAAATCATAAATTTAATTGTTATTATTTATGTAATATCTATTGGAGATTAAATCACTTCCTCAATAAATGCATGTTCAGTGTCCCAATCCCTGGTCCTTTGGGTATGAATCCATTTGTAAATATATTTGAAGGTATTAGTAGTTAAGGTGTGCCCAAATTGAATGAGGCTGGGCCTTAATCTAATATGGCTCAAGACCTTAAAAGGAAAACAAATTGCACACAGAGAGAAGCCATGGGGAGCAACCAGAAGCTGGAAGTCATTTAAGCCTGGAAGAGAAAGGAGAAAAGATGCAGTCATATGTAGACCAAGTGTCCAAAAAGCCAAGGATCTTCAGAAGTTTCTGGCCAGCCAGAAGATACCCACCCCAGGATGAATCAAGCCTCCTGGGAAGCAAACCTTCTAGCAAACTATGAACCAATACATTTCTGTTGTCAAGCCAACTCATATGCTATTTGTTTTATCAGCTAGGAAACTATGAATGAGACAAATATCCATCTTTCTCAATTGTCTGGAAGCTTGCCATGTATTTTTTGCTTATCATTCTAATTCCAATATGCAGAGCAGGTCATCAGTATTTTTCAAGTAAATTAAAAAGGCATCCACAGGGAAGCAGCTGTGGCTCAATTGATTGGGCTCCCTTTTACCATATGGGAGGCCCTGGGTTTGCATCCCAGAGCCTCTTTGTGAAGACAAACTGGCCCGCACCCACGGAGAGCTGACGGTCCATGCCTGCACAGAGCTGGCGCAGCAAGATGATGCAACAAAAGGGAGACAAGCAGACACAGAAGAACACACAGCGAATGGACACAGAGCAGACAGTGAGCAAGCCACAAAGGAGGGGTGAGATAAATAAATTTAAAAAGAAGCAGCCACACAATAAGGATAACTTCAAGTAATACTGATATCAATGAAATTTTGTTAAAAAGTACAATGGACACACAACACAGGCTCCCTGAGGGAGATGACTTGGAGATAACACTTTTTTTTTTCCTGGGAAGTAAAGGAAGGTAAATGGAAAGGGAAGTAAAAGCAAAATCTACAAGAGGAGCCTGTTTGAGGAACTACAAACTGGAGCCTGGAGAATAGGGTTAGAGTATCAGGAAATGAATTTAGACAAGTGGTGAGAAATACCAGAAAGATCCTCCAGGCTGCCTAAGAGGACAGTGAGGAATTATAAGTGGGAAAATGAGAGGATTTGATTTCCATGTGAGGAAAACACTGCTGTAGTGGATTGTGGAGTAAGCCTCTGCTTCTGGCTTCAAATAGCTCAACACGATATGCCTGGAATATGCAGGGAGTTCAGTCACTTAGACATCTCTGCTGACATATATGCCCAGAAACCC
Organism: Dasypus novemcinctus; assembly: GCF_030445035.2. NCBI lineage: Eukaryota > Metazoa > Chordata > Mammalia > Cingulata > Dasypodidae > Dasypus > Dasypus novemcinctus. The sequence continues at coordinate 68,088,168 of NC_080682.1, read as the reverse complement.
TTAGCACAATATAAATTTATAATTATGCCTGATGTTTAATGCTTGATTTTTTTTTTTTTGTATTTTATCTGGAGTGCTTTATTGATTCATAATTTTGATTTTTTTTCCCACATTTTACATTTTACAGCTCATATAACATTCATGGTGTATAGTGTGATCCTATATGTTAATCAGATTTGTATCACTTCCTGGAACCAAGATTTTCCTTTAATACATTTATCCAGAGATTTTTTTCTTCAGCATAACAACAAAAATTATATTACTCTTAATAAGCAACCATATATATCAGAAAGTTAAGTTTAACAGTTGGTTAACACATGTTCTGTAGTAAAAATCTTCCCCACAATGAAGACTTCTTTCTCTCTGAGACATTAATAAAATATTTGGAAAAAACTTTGGGTATAGGAAATAAAAGTGACATTTTACCTGCTATGATAGATGTTAAAATTGTTCATAAAAATCGTTCACTAGGGAGGGTGGGTATATAAAGGAGTCATGGTGATCCAGTTCACTCATTTGACATTCCCTGAGTGATATACACAAGAAAAATAAACACTGTGTACCTTCACATAGTCTAGAATATGAGACAAAGGGAAGAAATCCTTGAAATAAAGTGTGGAAATTGATATAGTTGAGTGCACACAGTGACATAAGAACTCGTGGCCTATGGACTTCAGAGTTTTATGAGAGAAGTTACATGAGGCCTGTGCTGTGGGCAAGTACTGTAGCTCAGGCAGCACCTGAGAGGAAATGACTGAGAGGAGCATGTATGACAGTATAGAGTTGTGGAAATACATGTCAGGTTCAGGGAAGCGTGGCACGTGCATATGAGTGTATATAAGCGGCAGGTGGTAGTGAGCAGGTTCACAAAGTCCCAAAAATGGAATAAGAGATAAGAGTGGCAAAACAGATCAAAACCAGAGGTCATAAAAAATTGCATGAGGTTCTAGACTTTTTCTAGGAATGATAGTAATAAAGTAGCTGGTAGTGGGCAATAGAATATTTTTAAAAGTCTGTGTCAGCTGGCAAATTAGGCCAGAGCAATAGCTTTTTTGGAACTGTGACCCTGCATTTCAAAGCTTTTTTCCTAATTCTCTAAACATATATGCTTACTATTCTGAACATAGAACTTACCTTCTCATCATGCTGTTCTCACACCCTGCTTGATCCTAAATCTTGCTGGATCCTACTAAACAGATTTCTATCAGTAGATTTACTTTAAGTTGTTTCTCTAGGTGGACCTATGTGGTTGCGTTACTGGACTGTTTAAAAACAACTTCCAAATGTAGGATATTTTCTGATACATTTCAGTGTTAGCAAAAATGAAGTTTATCATGTAGAAAGAGCACATGTTTTCAGGTTTCCTGAGTATAAACCAAGAGAAGAGTTAAAAGGATGGGACCTGTAAGTGGGAGGCAGCAAAATATAGTGCTTTGGGTGCTTCTAGACATTTTTTTACTGCATGACACATATTGAGAATGATGACATTACATTCCAGCAATGTTAACAAAGGTATGAACACTTGTGATTTAATATTAATTCAAAAAACAGAATATAAATTTTGGAACCATACCTAATTCTGTTCACCTCCTGGTTTTAATGTGAATCTGTGTGTGGCCACTGGCAATTTACTTAACTATGCCACAGTCCCTTCCCATGAATGATGGGGATATGATATATCCTTTCTAAAGTTGTTAAGAGGACTAAATGCAAAGGCTTGTATGCAGTGCTTCACATAGGGTAGCAAAGAGAGGGCCTCAGTAGGTAGTAGCTCTTCATTGAAAGATTATTCCCACCCTTATCGAAGTCTGAAGTAAAACAATGTTTTCCTTTATTTTTTTTTCCGTGACATTGTAATATTTATCACTGACCTCCATTTATCCTCCACTGCTGCTCTGAATGGAGCCTAAGAGATTAGTTTTAGCCTTCTGAACATCCACTATGTTGGGCACTTTTGTACCTCTCTTCCTTAGGTTTTCCTCTTGCGCATTTTGTACCTATCATGTTGGGCATAGGCTCATCTCAGGGTTGTATTTGTGCCTGTGTGTAAATTAGGTGAAGAACTTTTTTAAATGAAGCTCATTTTACTCAAGATTGCTAGTTTTTAAAATCAGAATAACCTTTTACATACTCTTCATTCTTTGTAGTGGATATTGTTCTTTCAGGATCTAAAGTTTAGGAAAAATGTCTGAAGCTGTAGTATTGCCTTCTCTTCAGTGATGAACTTTATTCAGTGGATGACACTTTAAGTAAAAGGTCTCAGCATTTACGTCCCTGACCCATTAATTAATGGTAATTGTATATAAATCTATGACTATATTTCTCCATATTTTTCCCATTCCTTTTGAGAAATAAATCTATAAGAGTGGTTTAAAGTGTATATCTCCATATTTAGATGAATGAGGTCTTCAGTAGCTTTAGTGAAGGTTGATATGCCCTTCATAATTATTTTTTGCCTGTATTACACTTAAAATTTTACAATATCCCTTTTTCTTCTCCTTTCTGTTAAATGAAGGGAACTTGAAAGTAAGTGTTCTCTAATAGTTGTACAAATAATCACATCCGTTCCTTTATTAAGCAAATACTTTGATATATTTTTATAATGTCTCAGGAACTATTCTAAAGCTTTAGCTATAGCAAGGAGCTAGCCCTCTATTATCTCTGATCTCATGGAGTTTATATTTTATCAAGAATTTCAGGTTGTGCTAAAAGCTATGAAGTTATTGTAGCCTCATTAAGTGATACAAGGTAATGAGGTGGGAGCAGTTCCTATAGTGGCTTCCTCTAATATGTGACATTTTAGCCAAATCCTAAAAAATGGAGAGACAGTCATATGACAATCTAGGGAAAGAGGGTCCAATGAAGAAATGAGAGCAAATTGAAAGTTTACAACAGTCTTGGTGTGTTCCAGGAATGTTAACAAAACTAGAGAATAGTGAGCTGAAAGGAAATAGGAAGAAAATGGATTCAGAGAGGTGGATGAGGTTTGCCCATGCAGGAAATTGGGGTCAATAAAAGGGAAAATTGATTTAATTTAAGCATAATATGAAGTATTAGAGAATTTTAAACATATTAGAAAGTTTGAGACTATATGATAATCAGATTTACATAAGCTATGTGATTTTGCCCATCATAAGAAAAATAGATTATAGATAGGAAGGAAAGGAAACAATAGATTAAAGTTGATAAACTCTGCTATATTCCAGGTGAAGAGGACAGGTACCTTAGACTATGGTAGCAAGAGTGAAAAAGGAGACAATTCATGATATTCTGGAAATAGAATCTATAGTATACCTACTGGAGGTTCTGGGAGGATGTTTAAACATATAAATGAATCAATGGTTGCTCTTGAGTTTTGGGGTTAAACAAATCTGTGGTCCCTTTTAATGGTGGTAAAAAGACACAGAAATACATTTATTGTGGGAAATGATTTATATTTGATAAAACTTCTAGAGTAGGACTGAGAAAGCTTGCATTATGATAATTACACTGTCTTTAACAAAAAGGGAGCAAAGAAGTCACAAAACCACAGTGGGCTTTAGTTTCATCATATGAAGTATGACTATGTTCATTTAGGGGATTGTAATGTGTTTTGTCCCGTATTTAGTCTTGTATAATGATAAAAATTGAACAAATCACAAGTTACAGTTCTTTTATCCAAAATATTATAATATATTAATTTTATTTATTTATCTCTTCCTTAGATTAAAAAAAAAAACACTAGTTTCTGATATTCCAAAATGTGAATTATGGGGTTTTCAAAATTATGATTTTATGTTCATATGTTGTACCATGATATTAAACAATAAATCTCTATCATTTATTAATTACAATATTACCAAAATAAATTATACAATGTCTTCCATATATATACAACTTCAACTCACTTTACTCCACACTCTCGACCCCAAAAAGACATGTTCTTTCCATGTGCAAAATACATTTATTCAATCACAATATCCCAAAAGCCTTCAATTAAAGGTTCTGTCCTGGGACACAACTCCCCTCTGGCTGTTGACCTGTGAAATTTGGAGAACTGTTATCCACTTCCAATATACAAAGAAGGGACATTTATAGGCTAAGTATTACCATTCCCTAAGGGAGAAATTGGAAGGAATACAAGTGTCACCAATCCCAAGCAATTCTAAACCCTGCAGGGTATACTCCTTTAGATTTCAAGATCTGAGAGTCATCTATGGAAGATGCTTTCTCTTCAGGGCTAATGGAGTGGTAACCCCACTCTTTGCAAGCATGCTCTGTGGCCATGCTCTCCCCAAACACTATTGTTAAGGTTCCAACATCTTCAAGCATTGTGGTGGCGGCTGGACTCTAGACTCCACCCTCCACAAGAATCAAGGCAGCCACCAGCCTGTCTCTGCAATCCCCCAGCCATCTGGGAAACCTGGGGCATAAATACTCTTCCTAAAAGTTGGGCAGGGCAACTCATCCTTTCCACATGCAAGGGCAAGCCCACGCTCTTGGCCCAAGTCCAGACCTCAGCTTCCATGGTTCTGCCTTTGAAATCATATTTCTTTCAATCTGTCCCTTTTCTGTCTTTTTATTCAGGGTGGCAGTTGTTTCTTTCATTCAGATCTTGCAAAAAAACTGGTCAGTTTTGCATGTAGTACTGTTGTAGCAGTTGAGAGAGGTTCAATTATTTGCATATAGAAAGGCCAGGACTTAGGAATGATTTTGAGAAGGAAAAATGATTTATTGATGGCCGGCCAGACTCAGGAGCCTTCTGTTTCAAACCCAAGCCCTGAACAAGATTTTTGAGTTCCTTTTATGCAGAGAGGAAAGGCCAAATGGTTCTTTGTTTCAGTTCTCAATAGGCTTGAATTACCATATATCTTCACATTCTAGGTAAACTTTTAGCATGGACTTCATACATTCTAGATAAGCTTTTAGCACATTTGGTTTGCATTTCCCCTGAATATTTAAAGTTTATAGAGTTTGCATTGATAAACTGTTTCCTGGGACTGGAGTTGTTGCCATGGTTACCAAGGGCAGGGCTGCAGCCTCTTACCATCCCACACCCACAAGTCAGGACAGACAGCTTAGGTTATCTAGGAAGAGACAAAGAGCTTCCCACCCATAGCCCACATCAGTACACAGGGGGTTCAAACCATCAGACAATAGAAATTTCCACAAATTCTTTCTTGAAAACTACATTTCCAATCCTGACTTGCACTGAAATGTCTGATTGGTTCTGTGTTCAGTTAAACCCTCACTTGGAGCAGAATTCTCTGACAACTCTCTTTCTGGAGGATCAGAGTTTTCAAAATCATCAATTTTTGGTTTCTTTGTGCCAACAAGTTCACTTTTCAGTTTATGCCTTTCCTCTCATATTTTACTGTAAGCTGCATGGAGAAACCAGGATGCACTTTCCATATTATTTTGGAAATCTCTTCAGCTAAATATCCAAACTTGGTACTTAAATTCTCTCTACCATCCAGCATCAGGTCTCAATTTTGTCAAATTCTCTACCACTTTAAAAGAAAGGCTGCCTTTCTTCCAGCTTTTAATGATATGTTGACCATTTCTGTCTAAGGTCAGAAGTACTATTGGTGGCCATATTTCTACCAATTGTCTCTTAAAAGCAATCTAAGCCTTTTCTGTCAAGTACATTGCAATTCTTTCCACCTCTATCCATTAACCTGTTTTTAATACTGTTGGAGAAAAACGGCGTTCACTGGGACATGGGGACTGATTGACCGCAGGCAGAAAATGTATTTATTGAGAAGCTCTCCCAACAGAGGGGATCTGAAGAACAGACTTCAGCTCTGTTCATGCTGGTGGGGGGTCTAAAGAGAGACATTAGCCCACTCCTGGAAGGAGGGGACTTGAATTTATACAGAACTTTCCTAGGAGGGGAAATGATAGTTAGTGGGAGGGGGTTGAGGATATGAGGTAGTTGGAGGGGCTTGAGGGAGTTTATGGCTTCTTGGAATGCTGCAGGAGCAGATGTTTATTTTCATCTGTAGGGATTAAAGGATATGTAAATAGTGAAGGTTTCCATCTCTGTTTACCTCTGATGTGCAGGTGGAGGTAGCAAGGATCTCCATCTCCCTCTGATATACGGATGGTGAAGATCTCTATCTCCCCTTATTCCTGTCTCTATGAAGTTTCTTTGTTTAACCTGTGGGAAGGTGCCATGCCCTCAGACACAGGGGAGGGAGATGCCTTTTCCTAATGCATATCAGGGAAAACAGAGCTGCAGCTTGTTAATTATTGAAAACTGCTAACAAATACAAAGCTTTTTTTTGTTGTTGTTAACATTTTTGTTTTACAATACCAGCACCCTGATACCAAAATCTGTTTTGATTTGTTAAGTTGTTGAGAACAAATATCATAAAATATGCTGGCTTTACCAATGGGAATTTATTAGCTTACCAGCTTACAGTTTTGAAGCTGTGAAAATGTCCAAATCATAGCAAAGCTTTCTTTCTGAAGACTTGCCAGTGATCCTGGACTACTCTGCCATATGGCAAGGTGCACAGCATCATCTGCTGTTTTATCTCTTCTCTTCTGGGTGTCACTGCTTTCAGCTTCTTGTTTCCAAGGCTTTCTTTCTCTTCATCTCAATTTCATTGTCTTATAAATGTCTCCAGTAAGAGGACTAAGACCCACCCTCAATGAGGTAGGTCACATCTTAACACCGTACTCATATAAATATCCTACTTACAACTTTTCCACATCCACAGGAATGGATTAGCTTTAAGAACACATTTTTCTGGGGTACATATGGAAAAGGCCAATAATTGACAGAACTAGACCAGGATCCCAGTTTCCGAATGCCCATTTCATTGTACATTAAGCCCCCTTTCCCCTTGACAATTCCTATTTCTAGCAAAGAAAAGGCGAATAAATGTTATCACTCTTAGAAAAACATTAACCCAAGTTTAGCATTAACAACTTCAAGGGTTTAAATTCCTTTATATAGAATGCATTTCTACAAATTTGCTGTCAAAGTAATACATATTTCTTTAATCCTTATCTTTTAAATGAATGAATGTCTACCATAAACTTGGCCTCTTTCTTTAAACTTGTCAAACATTTCCATGAGTTAGGAAACTAGTCATAAAAATTTCATTCTAAAATTCTGAAGAAAGACTAAATGAAACCTTCATTAAGACATACCAACCTCCACATGGAAAATACAGATATTCTATAATATACAGTACTGCATTAGTTAGTAGCATCATCTTTGGAATTAGACAGTTGGGTTCAAATTCTGACTGTCCCACTTTCAAATCTGGGGCTTTAGTGCTCATGGGTATGTTACTAAGCCTGAGATTTTTCATTAGCACTTGCAAGATGATGGCAATAATAATAACAATAATAATATCAATATTTGATTTGACCACTTTTGAGGAGTATGTGAGAAAATATATACCATTTAGTCTAGTGCCTATCAGAGCAAGCACTCATTAAGTGGAGTGGTCACTGATGCTAATATTACCCATAATTATGAAGTTTTTAAGGCTTTTGTTTACACTAAATAGTATTTAAGAGAACATTATCTAGATGAAAAATACAGTTCTTTAAATAACCAATTTCTAAAAATAGTGAAGTTGAAATTATATCAAATCAATAGAGATCAAGGAGGTTGAATGAGCAATCACAAAGTAAGAAGAGCTCTAGGGAGTCTGAGCTAAGGGAGTGCAGTATGTAGAAGAAGACCAAGTAAAGGGAGGTAGAGCTTGAATGGAGTAAGGAAGGTGTCCCTACAGAGAGGCAACATCAATGGAAAGAGTGACAGGAGATTGCTAACATGCAGGAGTATTGTTTAAATAATTAAATACATATGTTTAAAGGAAGCCAGATAACTTACTGTCTAAGAAAGGGATTATAAAATGGAAAAGAAGAAAACTCATGGTGTTAGATAATTATTGGAAGTACAGACATGTGTAAATGTGTATATATGTAAAATAGGTATGTCTATAAATATGTCATATATTTGTGTATGCCTGTGTGCATGCATACATGTATTTTCTAGCTCTGTCCACCAAAAGGACTTGGATTTAATGGCACCCTATTAGCTATGGGCCCACCTAGTACCCAGATCTTAATTTCTAAATAGGATTCAGCTCAAAAAAGACTATGGTTCCTTGGAGAAATAATTGATTCCAATTCTGGATCAGGGGAAGTAAAAAATCAATGTAGAATTCTCATTGCACAGGAAATTAAGGAATTGTTCAAAGAATGTTTGGGCAATGTTAAAAGGCCTAAAAACCTGGGTTGAAGGTTTTCATTGGCCAAATCTGGGACAATTTAAGCCTCAAAATACATGATCATAGTAATGGATTTTAATTTATTGGGGGGAAAAAAAAAGAGAGGAAGCCATGGATCCGTAGTGGAAAAAATAAGTGAATGTATGCATGAGAAGTTTGAGGATTGGGGTGGTTACATAGTACTGAAATACCTCCCCACAAAATACCTGTCAATTATAAAATGGTACAAAGTAAATTCATAGGGTATAGTCTGACAGGTACTGTCATGGGAATGAAAGACTTGCACACCAAAACTCATATGCAGGGAGGGCTCTGTCTGGTTTATTGCTCTTGCTTATATATCATGTATTTTTGGATTTGGCCAAGGGCTGTGGTTAAAGTTAACTTTCTCAAGGGTGTTTAGTCTTGGAACAAGAGACCTTGTCCCTGAACTCACAGCCTATCTAGCAGCAGAAATGCAAGAGAAACTGTTTTTAAACTTCAAGTGAAAAGAGATAGCTTGTGCAGAGATAAGCAAGGGCAGAGCTAATTTTGCTCTGAAGCAAGAACAGATGAGCTTTAATAAATCATTTAATCACGCCCTTAGTTTAGTGGTGGAACTAATCCCCACATCTCCCACATCTTTTATTAGCAGGTGGTTTTATTTGAGTAGCTGTGTATACAGCGGCCAGGTACTCATAGCGTTTTGTGGTATGTTGCCATAGTTGGAAGAAGCATCAGAATTCTATAAATGTAATGAGGCAGAAACAAATTAATTCTCCTATTGTTGCCCACCATTTAAAATTTAGATTGGAAAACGATGTTGAAGTGTCCAGCATTTGTAACTGTTCAGCTAAGATTTTTAGTATTGTTTGTTGTTTGATTTTTTAAGTTCCATAATTGCCACTCTAACTGGAGATGGAGAGCCTCCACCTCATCTGATATATGAGTGGAGAAGGCACTTTGAAGGTGTTTTTTTTTCAATTTGGTTCCAACTATGTTGGGTGTCATTCCATTTTAAAGGAGTGACACAAATACTAGAATGTCTCCAGTCAATTTCTTTTATTAGTGGCTCTGCAGGAGGAACCCAGTACCCTCCTGTCCACGTTGAATTGTTTGAGGATAACAGGGGCTCAGGATTCTATCAGGAGGTGAGAGCAAATAGGGATGAATCAGTTATATGGGCCCAATAGTATGATTAGCTGTGCAGGGGTTAAAAGACATAAGGATGAGCAATATGTACATTTTTCATGTTCCCACTTTAGCACAAGCAGTAGTGACTACTGCCAAATAAGCTAAAAAAGTATTTTTAGGCTCCTTGGGGCACCCAACTTGTGCCATAAGAGCTTGTGTTTGGTTGCCCAATTTTTACTCTCCCATGAAACTGGATCAGCTCCTTGGTCATCCTCAGGAGGATGTTGGTCAATTGCAGGTTGAGTGTTCCAGGCTGGATGTCAGGTTGTGCTGCAGATTCCACCAGGCCATGGTATTTGGTTTTACATGCTTCGCTGGAAGCCAAAGAGAGAACACCTGCATACACTCTTCTCCATGTTAGTAAATTTGCAGGACCATGCCAATTACCATTAGCTTCTTGTCAGTCCAGGGTTTTGTATAACACTTTTGCTGCTCTGTAACAATTCTCATTGCTATTTAAAAATTTTAAAGTATATAAGGCTATTTGTATAATGTCCTTCGGACTGGTTAGACCTAACACCCTATTCCTCCTTTCTTGTTTTGTAAGCATAGTTTTAAGGTGGAATGAGATTATTTTGTAAAAAAAAATTTGTTTATATAATATTAATATGATGAAGTTGGGTTAAAACTACAGGATTTTTACAGTTAGATTTTTGTTATTAGGCTAGGATAGATGATTGAGTTATGCACACAGCTTTGGGAAAGCACTATAAAAATTTATTGTTGGCTTGCTCAAATATGAATGCAAGCTGACTTGACTTGCTTAAGAAGATATTAGAGAAAGCATTAGCAAGTTTGAAAACAAAGTGATAATGACATAATTGGATATTAATTTTTGTAATAAACTAACAATATTTAGAGTTGTTGCACACAGCAATGATGTTACTTTAATTTATGGTAGCTTACTGTTATATATCACCCTATAGTAGCTTTTAATGTGAATTGTACAAATATGAGTTAAAGTATTTGTCCTGCAGCAGCTTTCAGTGGAAATCAGACGAGTATGGGTTAAAGCATTTGTTTTTTGATTTCCAAGGAGAGAGGTTGTTTTCATGATATATATTATATTTAATAATAATTAAAATTAAGTTGGAACATTATTAAATTTTCGGGAATTTTATATACTTTTCAAGTATTCATATGAACTTTTTACTCATACAACTTTAACGGAGGGTTAAAGAACCCTTTTTAATTTTATAATACTTTTAAATATTGTTCATTTAACTTATAACATATTAAATGAACTTAACTATTTCATTACTTTACTTATTTTAAGGTAAAAGAACAAATCCTTTGCAAAAGCCTGAATGAAAAGATTTTTCAGTATTTGACTTTGAGAAAGCATGTTTGAACATTATGTTCCCTTAAAAGTTTTAACTTGACTTTTTTAAACAACCAAGGACATGATATGATTAAAGTACAAAGAAGCTGTTTTAATAAAACAGACTTTTTAAAATATTTTGATTATTCATGAGAAAAATAACCTTTATAAACTTTTACTAAAACAGATTAATGATTTAAGAAACTTTGAGAAAGAACAAAATTTAACTTTGCATTAGTAGACTATTTGATATTAAAGCTTTTTAAAACTTAAAAGATAGACCATCAAATCTTACTTACCTTTATCCACAAAAATTCCCTTTCTGCACACCTTCTGCATTTTCTGTATTCATTCAGGTTTTGTCCCAAATTTTACTCTTTTTAAGTAATTAGTCATTTTATTTTAGGACAAAATTATTTTCTGTTTCCATAGTAATAAAAACACATCCTGATACACCTACATATATAAGTTACCAAAATGATTTTGGAAACTGTTTCCAATCAAACTTCTTACAGCATACAATTGCCATCAACATTAAACAAACATCAAAATAATGATTCAATTTGGTTACAGGCAAATACAACTTTTCTTTTATTTTAAATACTTAGTAGCATGCAATACTAGAAACAGTTTTTAGAAACAAGCTGGCAGGGGGAGGCAACTGCTAATAATTTTTCCAATTATTAAGTTACTTTTTGTTATTATTATTAATTCAGTTTCTGTTTAATAATGACTTATTGGAATTAGCTATTTAAACACTTCAATTCAAACAATGCTTTCATAAATTTCTTATAATTATTTATAATCATATAGACTATAATTACTTTATCTCAAGACAAATATTACCTTCACAGAACACATTCTCTCACTGAATGTTACCACAATACTTTTTATAACTTGCCATATGCATTTAAGTTTTGTCTTGCATATTTTCATTTTGATTTTATGAAATATAACCATTTTATTTTAGGACAAAACACACTTTTTTGAACAAACTTAACAAATTGCAGTTAGCATTCTCACAAACCTTTTACATTTTTAAATATTTTTATACCCTTCATTTTGTCTTGTGAAGGAAAATAAACTATTCATTTTAATTTAGACAAAAACTATTTTTTTAGGAAGATACTTGTAGCAATTTCATTAATCAAAACTTATAATTTTTATTATTGTAAAGATCTTATTAGCATTTATATTAATGTATTAATATAAGCTCTTACTTATTTTTTGACCATTTGAATAGAGTTCTTTTAGGAATTTTTATTTATTAATTTATATTACCATCCGGAGGTATAAAAATATACACTGACATTGAACAAATAGACAAACACAAAAATAATTATAACACACTAACAGAAACAAAGTTAACAATTTGACCCATAATTTAAAATCTAAGGTTCCCTCATTGGAAGTATGGACAAAAGGTCTGTGCTGTTTGAAACAATGTAATAATTTTTCTTTCACTTTACAATTAGTTGCTTTCAATAGTTTTTGTAAAGTGCAGAGATAGTTGCTCTGATAATATATTTCCCATGTTATGCTAGCATCTGTGGTCAGCTTACCCCTCTAAGGGCAGCTGATGTCTGGTCTGTGAAGGATGCATGGTCTGGACCAATTTCACTACCCAGACACATTCCTGGGCTGCCCTCCCCAAAATTCCTCTCAGCTAGGGAGAAATCAGCTGCCCCACATTGGGCACCAATTGTCGTGGGATCCCACACACCAAAACTCATATGCAGGGAGGGCTCCATCTGTTTTATTGTTCTTGCTTATATATCATGTATTTTGGGATTCAGCCAAGAGCTGTGGTTAAAGTTAAATTTCTCAAGGGTGTTTAGTCTTGGAACAAGAAACCTTGTCTCTAGATTCACATCCTATCTAGCAGCAGAAATGCAAGAAGCAGTTGTTTTCAAACTTCAAGTGAAAAGAGATAGCTTGTGCTGAGATAAGCAAGGGCAGAGCTATTTTTGCTCTAAAGCAAAAACAGATGAGCTTTAATAAATCATTTAACTATGCCCTTGCCCAGGTGGTGGAACTAATCCCACAGGTACCAACTCAATAAAACTAATATTACTAGAAGAAGAGTGCAACAAGAAAATGAAAGGGATGAAAGAGACATGGCATCATTTGCAACATGTAATTCTGCACATGAGTTTTTGTAATAAATTGCATTATTGCAGTATTTTGGGAAAATGAATGGAGTCTTAGATTAGATGGTAGCAATGCATTGATGTTAATTTCCTGATTTTGGTGTTTGTATTTATTTTATTGGAGAATATCCTTGTTAGTAGGAAATATGCAATTAAATAAATATGGGTGGTCATAACATTGGCAATTACTCTCAACTAGTTCAAGAAAATAAATATTTTAAACTCTACTTGAACTTTTCTATTATCATCAGTCTTTCAATTTAAATATTAATTATTATAATTATAATTAATAAAATGTAGCTATTGGAAGCCTCTGCATAGTTCAAGAATGGCACATAGAATTTAAGTCCTTCAATGTTTTAAATTATCCTTCTTTGCCATATAGTTTGTTCCTGTATTCTATCCATCTCACTCCCAACCCCCCCATTTCTGACATGTAGTCAAGAATTTTTGGTAATTATGTACCATATTTATATTTCTCTCTTTCTTTCTTTCTTTTTTTTGACAGGCATAAATATACAAAATATTAATTGATTTATTAAAAGAAATTTATGTAATAGATTTATATCTGTCAGTAGCAGACTAAGAGGCAGTTTCTTAGGTTTGTATGGGCAAGATGTGGTTATTCAAGATGAATAGGATGTTGGTTAAAGCCTCTGAACAGATAAGACACAACATACACCTTCAAATTTGTATTCATGAATTTTCTGAGTCCTGAGGAAGCTGTTGAAAGCAGGCCATCATGAACCAAATACATCTGTAATAAGGATGAAAGTAAATGTTAAGGGAATAATGATCAAGCAGACTGGATAAGAAGTATCTAGGTGACAGCTGCTCTCAATTTTTTAAACGATTTGTAGTGAAACAATGTCTTATACAGGGAAATTCATCTACCTAGAAACACAAAGCTGTTTATTCCACAGTGAATAGATTCAGGCCTTTTAGATCTAATTTTGAAGTCCAGGTTTGCCAAGTTGTATCAATTTTCATCATCTTGGTGCCCTGTTCTCTAAGATTGATACCTCAAGGGTTGTTAGGTAGGCAAATGCCTTTGAGTGTAAAATGATCTGCATGGAATTGACAGTCACACATGCTCAATATACGGTAATTTTCTCCATTACTCCCTATCTTAGTATTATGTTTCCCAGTTTTTAGAGTGCTTATCTTTGATGTTCAGACAACACCTATGTGTAGTAACTTAAATTCTTTCAGATCAAGAAACTTGACTCCTGGTCTAGTTGCATCATAATTTTGTACAAGGGCAGTTAAACAAAAATAACAGGGAAAGGTCATTAATCACATACGGATCAGGTACTACACAAAGCCCTTCACATGCAACGACCTTATTTTTATTTGCTTTTCCTTTCTCCATTAACATGTGGTCGAACCAGGTCTTCAAAGATAGTTTAAGTGATTTGCCTAAGATCACATTGCTGATAATGTAGTAGAGTCAAGGTAAACCTAAGCCTATCTAATCCCCAGAATTGAGGGAATTAGAGCACTTTACTGCCATTAATGTGGAGAAACAGGTGGGTTTTTTATTGATATTAATAGGAAAAACAGTAACTACTATTTAATTCTTTACAAAATGTTTGCAGATGTTCTAATTTATTATATTCTTACAACCTTTAGAGAGAAATATGGCTCGGGTTATCTTAACTTCCTTTTAGAGAGATAAGAATTTGAGATAATTTAAGTCATTTGTCCAAGATTGTAGATTGTCTGTGACACAGTTCAGGTCTTCTAACACTAAACACAGGGCTCTTTCTCATTTGCACACATTACTTAATGACTTTTGCAAGGACATCATATATTCTAGGTTGTGGAAGTAGTACATTCCACAGTAGTTCATGTTTTTGTTTGATAACATTGAGATTATTTGAACGTTCGAATTTTAAGAAAACATTTTTTTCCAAATTAATTTGCTTAAGTTGTTTGAATTAATATTTATCTTCCTCTTCCAGCAGCATTTATGATATATTCACTACATCAGACATATTCTAAAATATTTTAGGGCTACTTACACCTTAAGAATGATGAAAGCTCTGACTTCTTTCTTTGGAGAAATGTTTATGCTACAAAAAGGTTTGCTTTCATTTTCAGATTTTTCAGTTTTCATGACGCCTATATTTGGACCCATTTTCTTTCAACCACATTACCACCATTGCTGCCACTAACTGTTCACATTTATGTGACAGCCATTATTCTAAGTAATTTATATGTGATAGCTTGTTTTTATCATAATAGCAGTCACATAAGATAGGTACAAGTATCATTCCAACTTAATATACAAGGAAATCAAGTTGTATGTTATATTCTCATAAGTGTTTCTTCTTTCAAAATTACAAGATCTGAATCTCACCTGTAATTGTTTTTCATTTTTTATACATCTTCTGCCAAATAATATTATTTAAAATGTATTAAATATTGACTCCAACTTGTCTAGTATTAATCTTCTGGGAACTCCATTATGTACATTTCTCTTCCCATGAAAAGTCTCCTCTATTGCAAACCTGGTTTTGATTATTAATCTGGTGTCATTTATGGTGCATTATTTCTGGAACAAGGTCCATGCCCAATGGATTAAACATCTTTGTTCTATTTTTTCTCACTTTAGTTAAGGAACCGTCTATTTTTAGAGAGACTAAAGCTTTTAGGCTGTGGAGACTGAGACTTTTTGAAAAGTGGTGCTAAATAGAATCAAGTCAAGTTATGAATCATTAATATCCCAAATTGCATGTGCAGCTAAATTTAGTACTATAATACAATTCAATATTGATGAGGAGAAAAATCCTTTGGCTTTCATCTTTGCAGAAACCACTGCCACTGCTAAATGATCATTGTAAATGTTCCTGAAGACAGTCTTGTGACTAATCTGTTCATAGGCATCTTACTGTTAAAATGCGATTTCTTTCAAAAGAATATGAATTCCTATGAAAACTAGTAAAGAACTTAAGACATTGTGCACTCTAGGGGTAACTTTGTGTCACATTGAAATTATAGCCTTCTCAGTTTGTTCTTGTCAGCTTTTTCAGGGTCCAGAGGAGAATCAAAATGCTAGTGAGTTAGAATATAAATGGAAATAAGTCTTAACTCTCATTCTTGGTACTGATTACCCAGCCTCCTGATATAAAGAGAATAATGCTCTACAGAACACGTGCCCTAAAGCTTTGCATTGATTATTGGCTCAATGATCTTGGCATCTATCCCATCATATTTTCCAATAGAAAGAGAAGAATAGTGGTTCACTTTCTACCATCATTTAATAATGCTGATAAATTGAGGAAAAATACAAAACTGTTATTTCATATAACAACACCTTGAATTTGTG
Source organism: Dasypus novemcinctus (assembly GCF_030445035.2). Taxonomy (NCBI): domain Eukaryota; kingdom Metazoa; phylum Chordata; class Mammalia; order Cingulata; family Dasypodidae; genus Dasypus; species Dasypus novemcinctus. The sequence continues at coordinate 68,071,959 of NC_080682.1, read as the reverse complement.
TGGGAAAAAAAAAGGAGTGATTTTTTTCTCCAATCATATTTAAATAAAAATCATTGTTAAGAAGAAAAGAGCCTGTTTACTTTAATGACTTTAAACTCAGTTAATACCCACCTTGCTTATTTTCCTCAAACCTTCCTTCTCATGTCTATAACTCACATACCCTTAGACTTAAAACAGAGTAAGATTCATCCAAGTTCAGAATGAATGCCAACATATTTTATAACAGAAGTACACTATATAGGGAAATAACCTTTTGCAGAATGATACTCAATGGTACTCTGACAACAAATTCTGAACTTTGTTCAAATTAAAAGGTTCTGTAAGAATGTAAAGTATCATAAAATATACGAGTATAGGAAAGGATGTTAGCAATTAAAGAAGTCTACAATCCTCATTTGGAGGTGGGAAAGCCCTGGATGAAATGGCTTAAATCAATAGTTTTTAGTCATGGTTGTAAATGGAATCACCTGGGAATCTTGTAAAAATATCTGTACTCTGGCCTTTCCCTTAGAGATTCTGGCTCTACTCCTGAAAAATTTAATCAGAATATCCTGGAATGGAGACTAGACACTGAATTATTTTTAAAGTTCCCCAAGCGATTCAAAACGTGCAGTCAAGATTAAGACCATAGTATTAAGTGATTTTCTCAAGTCTAGAAATTTATTAAGTGACAATAGAGAATTTATATCTCGGATGACCTGGGATTTAGTTTGAGGTTCATTCCATGTCTTTTTAATACACTGAGTTGTCAGCACCACTCTTTCCACCAAGAGTCACAAATTTGCTAACCAAAATGTTAGTTCAACACTAGCCAAGAAACTCAACATTTCTGCAGGTTGTTAACAGATTCACAGAACTTAGATAAAATTATTGAATTAAATACAGTTATATGAACTATTTATTGCACACTTTTTCAGTGGCTTTAGTATGCCATGTGTCTTTTAAATTCACATGAGAATAGAGTAGTATGTATTAACGTGATGACATGGTAGTGCCTTTGTGTGGGGCAAATATGTTGGGTTGGAATTTAAGGACAGGGAGAGGAATCAGAATTCTATGTCTGGACATGTGACAAATTATATATGCAGAAAAATTCTGTCTATGTACATTTAGAAATTACAACACATTCACTTTTTTTAGCCCCACCCCCCTTTGTGGCTTTTTGAGTGTTGTCTGCTCTCTGTGTCCATTCGCTGTGCACTCTTCTGTTTTCTTTGCTTGTCTCCTTTTTTTGTTGTGTCACCTTGCTGAGTCGGCTCTGCTTGGTGCTTGCGGGCCTAGTGGTGCTCTGAGGTGCTTGCAGGCCAGACAACTCTCCACAGCATGCAGGCGAGCCTGCCTTCACAGGGAGACCCTGGGATGCGAACCCAGGGCCTCCCATGTGGTAGACTGGAGCCCAACTGATTGAGCCGCAGCCACGTCCCCACATTCACTTTTAAAATAAAATTTTATTGATGTGTATCATTCATACATGAACATGTGTAATAATAAATGTATAATAAATTTTATGAATTTATAAAATAAACATGTAACATGTGTTACAAACTATGCGAAAGCATTGTCAAAATATTACTATTACCTATAGCCCATATCTTACATTTGTTATATTTCCCCAACCCACCCGATTATTAACAACCTATGTTAGTATTATATATTGTTGACTGTTCATGAGAAAATGTTCTCATGTTTGTCCTGTTAACCAGTCTATCATCCACCACTGGATTCCCTGTGCTATACCATCCCATGATCTGTAAAATCCATTCAAAGTCTACACTCAGTGGATTTCATTTTCATCACACAATTGTGCTGTCCTCGCCTCAGTCAATTTTAGAACATCTTAATTACTCTAAAAGGAAATATCCCATACTCCCTTATATCCCCTATTTTTGTCCTTTACTATTGCAATAATATCTTCTTGCCGTTGCTGCAAAATATTACAATATTACTGTTTGCTATTATCTGTAAGTTACATTTGTTGTAACTTTCCCATGTATGACTATATTCTTAGCACTTTACAACACATATGTTTTTAAAAGAATTACTCTCATCAAGAAAGTAAACCAATTCCCAAGGACAAATAAAAAATTGAAACAAAATTATTAAGTGAGCTTGACATCACGGATATCCAAGGATGCAAATACCATGTAAAATATTAACTGGCACATGTAAGTTCTAGGTCCTTAGAAAATTTAGGCTGTTCAACTTGAAGCCCTTGAATAAAGCTGCAGTGCCCACAGGGATTATACCGGTGATGAAAGTGTAGACTCAGAGTAAATAACTGTCTGTCTGCCTCTACAGTGTCTCTGGATGGAAAAATAAAAGTAATAATAATATAATAATAATGTGCATATAAATATTAACATAGTATAAGTAACCTCACATGCATCATTACAATTAATGGAAATTGACTAAACCATCCATTTGTAAAAATTAGAGTATTGTCAATTAAAATGCAAATATATGTTATAAGTACAAAGAAATATTGGAAATTAAAGGTAGAAAAAATGCATACCATAAAAACACTGATTTAAAAGAAAGCTATAGTAGTTATAGTAATAACAAATGAAATTATTTTAAGACAAAATCATTATTGTTAAAAAAGACTCATAATTTATTATTCAAATTCACACTATTCAATTCCAGGATGATATAGTAATGCTAAACATCCATTAATCTCATAAAATATCTATAATGTATAAAGCAGAATTGATAGTGGAGTTTTATATACAGTACCAGAATCCCAATACTTAATAGGTCAACCAGAAAAAAAAGTAAATAAAGATATACACTATCTTAGTAACAAAATCAACAAGTTTAAATCCATATGCGAATATTGAACTCTGCACCCAACAATTAGAGAATACACATTCTTTTTAACTCCCAAAGAATTGGCAATGAGCTCTCTAATTTCTCTGATCCTTAAGCTAGAAATCAATAATAAAAATATAATGTTTATTCTTTAGAAATAAACACTTCTAAGTATCTCATTATTCAAAGAAGAAATAAAAATTTAAAAAATGAAAATACCACACTGAAGTAAAATAAAATACATCAAAATTTGTAGAATGTAACTTTAATAAAAATTTAAGGGAAAAGTATTTTTAAATTTTTATATTTAAAAAGTAAGTAAATTCATCGAGATAAAAAGCAGATTATAGGTTACTGGTTGTCAGGGTCAGGGTTGAGGGGAATATAGATATATTGCTTTTTATAAGTTAATACAATACAAAAGAAGGGAGAGAGGAAGGAAGGGAGGGGAGGGGGGATGGAGAGAATAACACAATAATGAACAGATTTAGTGACATTTTTAAAAATGCAATAGAAAAAAATCAGAAGATCAAACAATAGATGAAGAAGAGAGAGCATAAATTCCCAAAAACAGTAATGAAAATTAAATCACTAAAGATAGTAAAAGATTATTATGGTTACTTTATGGCAATATATTCAACACTGTAGAAGAATTGGAAAAAATTACCTTAAAAACACAATTTAGCAAAACTGATAGAAGAAAAAAAATGAATATATTTTATGGTCAGTTATCTACTGGATCTCTTGAATCACTTCTATACCCTGATCCCCATGACTTTGGGGTGAAGAAGCCTCCTGCCCTGAACAATGCAGTGTGCAGGCCAAGGTGGAAGTTCTGGACAACCTGCTGGACATCGAGGAGGCCTACAGTCTGCTCAGGGGTGGTTCTGACAGTGGCAGCAAGGACCCTGGACATCTACTATGCCAAGCTCAAACCTGACATTAAGGTGGTGGACAGAGATTCCAAAGAAGCCAAGGTCTGCAGGCAGTATGTCAAGAACACTCACATGACCACACACAATGCCTATGACTTGGTGGGTATCTTTTGGATAAAGCATGAAGGGGAGAGCCAGTGCTACAAGCTCATGCTCAGGTAAATCTGAAGTATCAGCTGAAACAGATTCAATTTCAAGACATCCTTGTGAATGCTGAGATACGTGGAGTCGCACCCTAACAACTCATATGGATATGCCTGATGTTTGTATTTTGACTCCTCCTCAAAAATCTCAGCTAAATTGCTGATGGATGTTGTCTTTACTAAATCTCCTTAGAAAGGATTTTACATGAACAGATGGTCACCTGGTAAAAAAAGTTTGCTCCAAACATATCAAATCCCTTGTCTTATGTGTGTGTGTGTGTGTGTGTGTTTGGGGGGGAGGGTGCGAGGGGAGGAGGATGGGTTATTTTGTTTTATTTGCCTGTCAGGCACAGCTTAGGAGGTACACCTGAAGAAATGCTGGGGAAATAAAATTGTTTCTTTGTTTTGTTTTGTTTTGTTTTGTTTTGTTTTGTTTTGTTCTGTATTTTTAAAGTTGCCTTAACCAAAGGCTATGTTAGAACATTTGCCTTACTGGTTTCCCTAGGATAGAAAAATATGCTTCCACACTTTTCCTAAATTTTTATCTTTAGTTTTGATTTTGAAAAAATGTTAAGCATTTATTTTGAGGTAAAAATAAAATCTCATTTCATAATAAAATATGTATATTATATATACATTTATATAATGTCTACTTTGGTAGACATTCCTTCTTTCTTTACATTTGTTCATTCCTTAGTCTTGAGGATTTGGGGATGGTGATGCCTACTCTGCTTCAGAATGAGAAGGAACTTAGATCTTATTTATTGTAGTAATGGAAAATTTTGAAACATAGATGTAAAGATAATGATTACCAGAGGTTTTGAGGAAAGGTGGAGGGAAGAATAAGTGGAATGTAGGATATTTTTAGGGCATTTAATGTTCTGCATGATACTGTAATGATGGATTCAGGTCATTATACATTCTGTCAAAACCTATAAAATTGTATGGTGCAAAGGGTAAACCGTAATGTAAATCATTGACCATGGTTAGTAGCAGTGTTTCAATATCTGTTCATCAACTGTAACAAATATACCACACTAATGTAAGGTGTTATTAAGAAAGGAAAGTGTGGGGGGAGAGTAAATCAAATCCCCTATATTTTCTACATAAATTTTCTGTAATCTAAAACTTTTTAAAAAATAAAGTTTAAAAACTTGAATCTCTAATTGATAAAGTTCGTCTATGTTACTGGATGTAAAAGCAATATATAAACTGCTACAAAACTCAGTTAAATTTTTGTATTTGCAAGAAATATTTAAAAATAATTTTAAGAGAATTGCCATTTTAGATGCTATAATAATGTTCAATTTCTTTATGAAGGAAATTTAAAAACTTTATTTCTCACAGATCCTGCTCTCAGCATAGACAGTCTTTATTGATTTCACCACTACCCTTTTCTCTAGCCTTATCTCCCACATTATCACTCCTCATAAATCATGTTCTAGTTCAAGTTCCCACAAGATGTCCTAATGACTTGTTTGCATGACTTGATACAGAGAATTATTCTGTTTGAAATGTCCTCTAACTCCTGTCTATTTAAAAAGCATTTTCGGGTCCTTAGTCTTAGCAAAGACCTTGTGTGGTATTGTCCCTTTCTTAGGTTTGAATGATGTTGTCCCTCAGGTAGGCTTTGTTGATTCTGTTCTGCTCTCATTGTTCTTTGAAAATAAATACCTCTATCGGGGTAATTTTTTCCTGCAGTACTTTACTTGATTGTATTTATGTTTTCTCATGAGACTGAGGTTCTGTAAGGTAGAAGACATTCCTTTCCATCTTTGCCTCTCCAATTTATAACCTAGTTTCATGGTTCTCTTAGGTACTCAATAATTATTTTCTGAATGAATTTTGTAAATGAGGGTAATATAATTTCAGTCTTACAGATAAAAAAAAGTGAGGAGATAAATTGTATAGGTGACCTGTGCATGTCTCGCAATTAGTGACACGAGGAGGAGTGGTCACAAACTCTTTACATAAGACTGACCAGCCACCACCTTGTCTTTCCTACCAATTTCAATTCATAAGGAGAACTACTGAGTGCATTTGGTAAATTTTTCTAGATTATTATTGAGCTAAATTTTGCAATGATTATCAATGTTGAAGGGCATATAAATGATAATCTTTCTGAAGTATTCTTTACAGAGTTGTAAGAATAACCTCTTAACATAAATTCCTCCAAAGGTTTGCCATTTCCTTCAAAATGATTCTGAGCCAGTTAGTATGGTTTATAAATCTCTTTACACCTGGCCTGTTTCATTGAGGCCACGCTCCCATTATTCTTCTTAAAACAAAACAAAAACTAAACACAATCACCAAATAAGTCATAATATTTATGCTGCCTAGAATGTTCTTTCCCTAATACCAATTCCTTTGAAATGTTTTCCTTGAACATCCTAAGCAGGTTCTCACCATTCACTGCAATTTACTACTATTGTTGCCTGTTTTCTTTATTATAGTTAACAAGGCTTGTGACTCTTTATTTTCATATTTCTTCCTTGTTTATAGGCCATGTACTCCCACCCCTAAATCCAGGAGTATAAGATTCAGGAACACAGCATGTATATCTATTTTATTCACAAAAATATATCAAGGAAGAGTATAGTATACATTACAGGCATTTTGTAAGTACTTCTTAAATAATCAAGTAACATTTATTTGGCATATATTTAATTAGTTATAGATTCACAGTGTACCATATATTTTGAATTCCTTTTTTATAACCTCCAAAGCAAATTTTATCTCTTAACTCTGTTCACAAATTAGAGAAAATGCCTTCTAAACTAGACATTAATTCTCAAATCTAGAAGACATCTTAGGGAGAAGACAAAAGTAACTTGTCTAGCATTAGGCATCTGTTGAACTGCAAATGTCTATGCTGGGGTCAGCTCAATTATAATCAAACCTTTCACTCTATTGATTCAAAATCTGGTACCTTGCATATTTTACGTGTGAGACTGAATAGCATATGGAGGTGATACTGTGGTCTGTGTAAGCCAAATTGCTTGGTTGAAATTCTGGCATTACCCATTTCTGGGTGCATATTCTTGGTCAAGTTATAACTTTCCATCTGTGCCTGCTGGACCTACCTCTTAGAATTGTGAATGTGAAATCAATGTCAATGTATGCAACTGATTAGAACAGTCCTGGCACAGTGTAAGCACTTGATAAATGTGAACTCTGATTATTTTACCATCTTTAGTTGCATTGAGTCTATAAATCCCTTATGCAAATACCATTAAGCCATAACTTTATTACTGAAAAACATTAAGTATATTCCTTACTACTCACACCTCCATTATTACAACTTACATAAACTTTGTACTTTTCAAGCTATAATTTAACAGGTCTTCATATAAGCTATCTTAGCCCCAGCAATCATGTGATTGCCTTCATTAGGGAACTATTTGGCCCAGCTATTCTTATCCAGGATCTATGCATAGGGCTCAGGTAGTGTCTCATGAACCCTAAAATGGTGTGAGGATCCTTGTGTGTAGGTATGCTTATGTTTGTTTTGTTTTTGTTTGTTTCTGGGTAGATGACCCATACATTTCATGACATTCACTAGGTTGTCCTGACACCCAGTGACTTGAATTGTTGTCACTATTATTATTATGCCCGGAAAGGGGCACACTTTTCCGCATACCCTGTATCTAAATTGGCTTCAGTAATTCCCCTAAGGACTCTTTCTTCAGGTTGAGCACACTTTTAGGGGCCTGATCTTGAAGAAGCTTCATTTGCCTCTGTTCCTGAAGTTGAATTTTGTCATCCTGTTCCTTATCCAGAATGGAAAATAGAATTTACTTTTCTTCCTTACTAAATTATAGCCACTATATTGAAAGATATTATCTCTCTTTAAAGATAAAACTATTCTTTTGCAGCAGAATAATGGTTTCTATGGTAACCCAAGTAACTTCCTGGGATAAAGTTGTTTCCTTTCTCAATGGGGAAGAAAGTTTTTAAGCAGCTGCTATCATCACACCTAGAGAATGGAATGTAAAATAATGTCACATCAATCCAGTTATCTACCTGTGTTGACTGTCTCAGCAGGAGCATGTTGAACAATAAAAGAGCCGTTCTCAAATGCAAAGGAATGTAACAACCCATACAGAGTGAGAAAATAATGCTACATCCTTGCCTTTTGAATGATAATAAGTTTGTGAAAACTGTAGTCCTTATCATGGAAGTATGGGCCTCTGCATAGCAAGATAAAGTGTAGCTTGAATGAGAATGAGCTAGCACAATTAGCGAAGGGAACAAACAAATAACAACAACCAAAGTACAAGTAAAGAAAATAAAATGTTCCAAGATAATTTTAGGCCAATGTCTGTACCTTTATATTTGGAATATCTTCAGTTTATCCCACCTTCATTTTGAAATGCAATATTCTTCAAAAAAAAATTTTTATTAGAGAAGTCGCACGTTTACAGAAAAATCTTGCAGAAAATACAAAGTCCCCATATAACCCCTTTTATTACCATCTTGCATTAATGTGGTTCATTAGTTAAGAGTTGATGGAGGAATGCTATTATAATTGTACTGTTAATTATGATCCATATTTTACATTAGGGTTCACTGTTGTGTTTTACAGTCCTATTTTTTTTTAATTATTCTAGGAGCATATATAACCTAAAATGTCCCCTTTTAACTACATTCAAATATAATTCAGTGTTGTTAATAATGTTCACAATGTTTTGCTACACTCTTGAGACACAGAACACATTTAATAGTTATCAATCACAATAGTTAAACTCAATTACATTTCTGTGGCTTGTTAAAATCTGATAATTTTAATATTCTATATCTAGCTATATTCTTAATCCACTAAAAAGCCAGCAAAACAGTCAAAACAAATGGGTTCCAGGCATTCTGTTTGTTTTAAGCATTCACTTGTTACCGCTCCCTATCACCCCATACCTCCCTTCACACTTTCTCTCCAACTTGACCCCATTGCCTTCTTATTTCCAATAGTGATCATTATAAGTATACAGTACAAAGTTGATCAATATCTCTTTATACTGTTAAAATTCAAAGAAAACAAACTTTATTGTGTCATAAATTCATATTAGAAGGCTTCATGAAAAAGGAGGAAATTGAGTTAAACGGACTGAGTTACTATTTGTCCCCAATCACACTGTGTATGCACTTTTGTTATAGAAGTTACGGTATTTGTTCACACATTCTACATTTCCTGAACCCCTTTTATCCCTCTTCTCTTTAATTTACTACCCTACCTAACCCTGTTTAGCTAACATATGATTTGGCACAAAATAGGTGTTTAATCCTTTTTAAAAATTGAATAAATGTTAGGATTGGGTTAAAAACAATTAAGGCTAAAAGTGTCATGGTTGAAAAGAAGATACTAATTATGTTCTACTACTAAATGATTTTGAATAAAATATGCTTAGTATGTGTTTTAGTGGTTTTCCCTTTTGTGATATCTGTGTGTTGGTATATGGACAGTCATTATGTGTGCCAAGTTTGTTATAGATTGAATGATGAGCCCCAAGAAGACATGCTCTAGTTCTAAACCACACAGTCTTCTGTGAGCAAACTCATTTGTAAATGGAATCTTCAAAGACTCTATTTAAATGAGGTCAAATTGAATCAGGGTAAGCCTTAATGCAATATGACTAAAATCCTATAATTAAAGGAAATTTGGATATGAAAGTAGAAGCCATAGACTATCATGTGATAGAGACAGAACATGATTTCCATCAAGCCACCACTAAATTGCTACACACTTTGGAAAAAGCCTGGCTCATCAATACCTTGATTTTGGATTTCTAGCTTCCAAAATTGTCTGAAAATAAACACCTGTTGTTTAAGCCACCTAATCTGTGGTATCTTTTATTGCAGCACCAGAAAACTCAGATAATGTTTGAAATATATCAAAATGTAATTTGTCAGCCTTCACAAAGTGGGTACATGGGGAGCATGTCTTCTGATATTAGGATAGCTAATCATTATTCCTGAAACTCAGATTTGGTATACAGTCTGCTCTGAAAAGAAATATACCATTCCACCTAGCTAGAGTGTTGTGTTAGCTTCTATCATTTCTTTAGTGCAGTTACTTGTTGAAGCCATGATTCAGCAACTCTAAGTTTCTTTCCTACCATAAAACAACACCACTTATCAGTTCTGGTAGCAGACTCTATTGTTTCCAGATCAATTGTATTTCCTCCCCATTGACCTGGAGCGCCAGTAGAGAAGAAGATTGTACAAAACCACTTGGGCTTCAGTAATGAATTTTTACTTACCCTTCATAGCTTGAAGTAATAGGTTGTTCTTTGTCTTTGGTAAAAGAATTAGGAGGCTGAGCCCATCATAATTTTAATGTATAGGCCCCTAAACTCCTGTGTTCTAATATTGAAAAATGAAAATCATCTTTTGAATCGGGCATCTGCACTGTCTGTCTGTCAGAGGCAGATACTATTTCATTTTTATAGTCCCCTGAGCCTTGTAATGTTAATAACTTCCATTTGAATAGTATAGTGTAGCATCTAGAAACCTGTCACATTTATCACCTCTTGTGTTGAATACAAACTGTAACTGACTCCTTTCAAGGAGAAGGCAAACTGTGTATTAAATATTCCTCCATTCAGTTTTCAGTCATTCAATTATCAGATATTATGGCAGTACATTTTAAGTTACAGTTTCATGGCCCATCTGCATCAAAATTGCCTGGAGTATCTATAGGGAACAAAGAGAATTTCTGGGTCCTAGACTAACTTACTGAAATAAAGGGGATTGAAGATGAATAAGAATTTATAGGGGAGAGGAAGTGGCTCAAGCAGTTGGGCACCTGCCTCCCACATGGAAGGTCCTGGGTTTGGTACCTGGTGTCTCCTAAAGAAGATGAACTTATGCAATGAGCTGTCAAATGACTAGACACAGCAAGCAGGGAGTAGCTACAGCTCAATTGGTTGGGCACCTGCCTCCCACGTGGAAGGTTTCAGATTTGGTTGCCAGTGCCTCCTAAATAAGCCAAGCAGACAAGTAGATACAATGAGCAGACAACAAGCAGACACAGTAAGCAGACACAACGAGCATACAATGAGCAGACAGATGAGGGAGTCATCTGGGGTGGGGGGAGGATCTACAGCTTATAAGTATCCTGGATATTTTTGTTAATACTAAAATATGAGTATAATCCACTTATTGAGTAATTATAATGTATGAAATATAATGCCAAGCATGGGAATACAGAGATGAAAAAGGTGGCAAAGTCAGTTAGGATAAACAGATAGAAAGAGATAAAATAAATGCTATTAATAAAACAAAATTCCATGAACTACTAAGGATGAGATGCAACATTTTATTTTATCTCTTCAAGGATATATAGAATCTTTGAGGAAATGATGACACATATTTTAGATCCAAGAAGAAAAGTAAGTATTGGCACCTGGAAAATGCCAGGAAACATATCTCAATCTCATTCATCATTCACCAAATTTTTTACTACATATTTTCAGAAAGTATTTTTCCAAGGGGAAATCAAAGTTCCAGCCCATTAAAACCGGGGAATGAGATATCCACTGGTGGTTTTCAAAATCTCAGACATAATGCAGGAGATCTAGAAGGCAGTGCACATATGTGGTTGTATGCATTTCCAGGAAAAGACTTAAAAAGGCTCAACTTTCTCAGCTAAGGTTGCCTCTGAGGCCCTGTGCAAGCAAGCAGTGAAGGTAAAGGAAGGAAAAGTTCATGAGCATTGAAAGTCTCTAAACACACACAGAACACCTCAGCAAAGTGTTGAAGATAATATAAGACTTCAAGGAAATAATTGTGTAATCTCTTTAGTTGACTGCTAAAGTAGCTAAGTGGCACTTAGGAAAGAAAAATGTAGATTTACTGAATTTGTCCAGGAAAATCACCAAAGAAATAATAGTGAAAACAAACCCTGGGGATTGAGTGGTGGGTCACATTTCCAGAGGCATTACATTATATTGTTTAACATGTCCAGTTTCCAATAAAATTATGATGCAAATAAACAGGGTATTTTAGCCCAAATAGGTAAAAAAAAAAAAAAAAGTCAATAGAAAGTATCCCTAAATAAACCCAGACATTGGACTCACTAGATGAGAAATTTAAATCAGCTATTTTAAATATACTTAAGAACTAAAAGAAACACTGTCTGAAAAATAAGGGTCAGTTTGAGAATGATATCTCAGTAGAGATAATATCAATAAAGTTATAGAAATTTGTGAAAGAAAATAATCAAATAGAAATTCTGGAGTTGAAAATTACAATTAGTGAAATGAAAAAAATTTCCTATAAGGGCTACAGAGCCAATTTGAGTTGGCAAAAGAAAGATTCTGCAAACTTGAAAATAATCAAATGGAGTTATCCAGTCTCTGTACTGAAAAGAAAAAAGAATGAAGAAAAAAATGAAAAATTAAAACAAAAACAAAAAGCCACTCAGAGACTTTTGTTACTCCATCAAATGTAGTAACATATATCTAATGAGGCTCTCAGAAGCAGAGCAAAGATAGAAATTAGATGAAATGATATTTGAAGAAATAAGACCTGAAGGCTTCCTAAATTTAATGAAATATATCAATCTACACCTCTAAGAGATTTAACAATTCCAGTTAGTGTAAACTTAGGGATCCACAAAAAGATACATCATAAACTATTGAAAGACAAAGAAAGAACATAGAAAGCAGCAAGATGGAAGCAACTTAAAAGGATATAAAAGACCCTCAATATGATTACCAGCAGATGTTTCACCAGAAAATTCAGGCCAGAAGTCAGGAGGATGACATATTCAAAGTACTTAAAGTAAATGACTGTCAACCATAAATTCTATATCTAACAAAACTACCCTTCAAAAATGAAAAAGAAATTATGACATTCTTAGATATATAGAAACTAGGAGAATTCATTACTAGCAGACTTGCCCTATAATAGGGAAATACTTAAGGAATTAATTTCACTTTGAAAAGAAAGAACACTAGACATTAAAGCAAATCAACAAAACAATTAAAGAGCATTGGTAATTGTAACTATATAGGTAAATATAAATGTAGCATGGATTTTTCTAATTATCTTTTCTATGGTATAATTTTAAAAGACAACTACATAATATAAGGATTATAAGAATATTAATGGGCTTATAATATATAAATATGTAATTTTGATGACAATAATTACAAAAAGTAAGGAAATAGAATTATGTTGGAAAATGTCTTTGAATATTATTGAAATTAAGTTGATAATAATCTGAACTAAATTGGTATAAATAAGACGCTAATTTTAATCATTAGAACAACTGCTAAGAAAATAACTAAAAAAATGAAAGAAACAATAAGGGAATTTAAAAATAATATATGAGAAAAGAATGTTTATTTAGCTCAAAAGTAGTCTGTAATGGAAGATTAGAGGAAGAAAATGACATTAGAGATATAGAAAACAAAGAGAAACATGACATTTGTATATCTTACCTTATCAGTAAATTACTTATATGTAAAGAGACTAAATACTACAATCAAAAGTCACAGGCTGGCAAAATGGATAAGGGTGGGGGGTGGAGTCATGATCCAACCATAAGCTGGCTACGAAAAACACACTAGATTCAAAGACACAATTAGGCATAAAATGAAAAACTGGAAAAAGATATACCGTGCAAATAGTGGCCAGAAGAAATCTGGAGTTACTCTACTCAATTCAGACAAAATGGACTTTAAGAGAATACTTGTCACTAGAGACAAGAAAGACTATCCTAAAAAAACAGTCAATCCATTAAGAATACATAACAATTATAAACCTATATGCATATCACAACAGAGCACCAAAACACATGAAATAAAACTGACAGAATTGAAGGGAGAAATAGACAATTAAACAATAACATTTGGCAATTTCAGTGTCTTATTTTCAATCATGGATAGGAGTGGGCTGAATATCAACAAGGAAATAAAAGACTTAAACAAACTTACGAAATAAATCAGCCTAATAGGTATTGATAGAACACTTCACCCAACAAGAGCAGAGCACATGCTTTTTTCAAGTTACATGAAAAAGTTATCCAGATTTAACCATGGGCAAGGCCATCAAAATAACTTCAATAAATTTAAAAAGGATTGAAATTATATAAGATATGTCCTATAGTAACAATGGGATTAAATTTTAGAAATCAATAAAAAAGTAAATTTGGGAAATTCCCAAATATGGGATAATTAAACAAAACACTCCTAAGTAATGAATTGTTCTAAAAAGAAATCAGAAAGGAAATTATAAAATAAAAGATGAATGAAAGCAAACCACACTACACCAAACATATGGGATGAGGTTAAAGTAGTGTAAGAGGAAAATTTATACCTGTAAAGGCCTATGTCAAAAAAATCAGTGTGATCTAAAATCAATATCCTAACCTTCCACCATAAGAAGTGATAAAAATAAGAGCATATTAAACCAAAATCAAGCAGAAAGAAAAGAAATACTTAAATATAGACCAAAGATAATTGGAATAGAAAATAGAGAAACATTTGAGAATGAAACCAAAAGTTCATTCTTTGAAAAGCAAAGATAATGGGCAATTCAATAGATAGACTGACAAAAAAGAGGGAGAGAGAAGACTCAAATTACAATAATCAGGAATGCAAGAGGGGCATCACTAAAGACATTAAAATAAAAAGGATTATAAGAGAATACTGTGAACAACTGTATGTTAGCAAGTTGAATATTGTAAGAAAAATGGACAGATTCCTGAAAAGACACAAACTACTGAAACTGAGCAAAAAAGAAATAGAAAATATGTATTGACATATAATACGTATAGAGTTTGAATTAGTAATTTATAAACTTCCCACAAAGAAAAGCTAGATCTAAATGTCTTTCTTTGTGAATTCAATAAAATATTTGGAGAATTAGCACTAATTCCTCACAAAATCTTCCAGAAACAGTAGAAGAGGGGATATATCCCATTTCCTTCTATGAGACCAGTATTGTCCAATGAGAGAAAGGTGTCACAAACAAAGAAAACTACAGATAAATAAATGTTATAAATATAGATGTAAAAATCATGAAGAAAATACTAGCAAACCAAGCCCAGCAACATTTAAAAATAGAATCATGCACCATGATCAAGTGGAATCTATTCCTGGAATTTATTCCTAGAATGCAAATT
Organism: Dasypus novemcinctus; assembly: GCF_030445035.2. Classification (NCBI taxonomy): domain Eukaryota; kingdom Metazoa; phylum Chordata; class Mammalia; order Cingulata; family Dasypodidae; genus Dasypus; species Dasypus novemcinctus. The sequence continues at coordinate 68,056,948 of NC_080682.1, read as the reverse complement.
CGGCTTAATATCCAAGTATCAATTAGTGTAATATATCACATTAATAAAATATGTAACATTTAAAAAACAAACACATGATCAGAGCACACTAGCACTCACATCTTAGTTGATAATGCTATTCTTCAATAAAGAAACCAAAGATCCTTTGAAAAATGACTGATAGGATAATGTGGCAGGAAATAAAAAGGTGACCCTGGAGCTTCTTATTCCAGAATGTAAAGAAGTATTAAAAAACAAAACAAAACAAAGAAAACAAATCTATATTGATGAGGGTATGACAAAGGACTATAAGAGCCAATGAAATGATCCAAACCTGAAAACTTTGGGGCAATAAATAAAATAAAATAGTATTGGAATCTGGCTGAAAATATAAAGTAAATATCCCTGAGTTATAAAGATATTAATAAATAATTGAATAAATAAATAAATGGGAAAAATCTCCCACACAGATGAATTTCAAAAAATGTATATAGATGCTCTGGCCTCCAGGAGATGGAATATAATTCTTCACTCCTACAGTTTGGGTTGCACATATTCATTTCATTTTAGACAGTACAGTGTGGAAAAGGAGAGGGGAAATAGTAGTGGAGAATATCAGAGAAATTTGATAAGTACTACCTCATTTAGGTGACAGCTTAATATCAATGCTAATACGTCCTACTGATAATATGTATTCTTGATATGATATGATGAAAATGGAAATTTACCTCTGTGACCTTTATTCCCAAATCTCACATCCCCAGTTTAATTATGATGAAAAGATCAGACAATTCCAGTAGAGGGACATTCTATAATATACCACAGTATTAGTTTTTGGAACTGTCAAGGTCATCAAAAATAAGAAAATATGAGAAAAAGTCACAGCCAAGAGAAACCTAAGGATACATGAAAATGATATTTAATGTGGTATCATGGATGTGATCTTGGAACAGAAAAAGGATGCTATGTAAAAGCTAAAGATAACTTCATGAAACAAACTTTAGTTAATAAAAATATTGGTTGATTGATTATAACCAATGTAGCATACTTACATAAGTTACTGAGATGGAAAACTTGGTGTGTCACTAATGTCACAATTTTTCTGTAAATCTAAACTGATCTAAAAAATAAAGTTTATATATATGTATATGTCAGCTCAATAGATGCAGAAAAAAATAGTTAACAAATTTCAATATAAATTCAGATTTAGAAAACAAAAGCAACCGATAAACTATTAACTGAAAGGAGCTTTCTCAACTCAAAAAAGCTCAACAACAGCTAACATCAAACTCAATGTTGAAAGACTGGATGCTTCCCCCATAAGAGACTTGGAAAAAAAACAAGGATGTTTGTTTTCACTACTTCTATGCACCATTGTGCTAGAGGTTCTAGCTAGGGTAATGAGATGAGAAAAAGAAGTTAAACATCTAGATTGGAGGGGAAGAATTAAAGTTACCTCTAGTTGTAGATGACACGCTTTTGAATATAAAAACCTCATAAGGAATTTTATTAGATGAATAAATGAGATCAGCAAGTTTTCAGGGCACAGGACAAATATACAAAGATTAATTGTACTCCTACATAGAAGCAATGGCCAATTGGAAAAAGAAATTAAGAAATCACTTACATCTGCCATAGTATCAAAAGAACAAAATATCTAGGAATAAATTTAACAGAAAGAAGTGCAAGCTTTTATACTGAAAACTACAAATCATTATTAACAGGAAATAAACAAGATCTAATAAGCAAATGGCCTTTATATTCATGAATTGGACAACTTAATATAATAATGAATATAGCATATTACAAATTGGCCTACAAATGCAAAGTAGTCTCTATCAAATCCCAGTCTCCTTTTCTAGAAACAAGCTCATTCACTAATTTATGTGGAAATGCAAGAGACCCAAAACAATATTTAAAAAGTTTCATAGCAGATACCATACCTCCCATTTTCAAAACTTACTACAAAGCTGCTTTAATCAAGACAGTATAGTACTGACATAAAGTTAGACATGTAAATCAAGGAAATTGAATTGAGAGTCCAGATATTAACTTTAAATCTTGTTCAATGATTTTTACATAGGTGCCAAAATCAGGTCTGCACATTTCAAGAGACAAAAAAAACAGTCTTTTTAACAAATGTCCTGGGAAAATTGCATATCTACATGCAAAATGTAACCCCTATCTCACACCACATACAAAATTAGTTCAAAATGGATCATAGCTTTAAATATAAAAGCTAAAAGTATAAAACTGTTAAATCACAGGAAAGAGTATTTGTAATCTTGGTTTAATCAATTGTTTCTTAGAAATAGCACCAAAAGTACAAATAACAAAAGTAAATAAATTGTTCTTCATCAAAACTTTAAAATATTTTTGCTTCAAAGGATATCATCATAAAAGAGAAGAGGCAACCTGTAAAATAGGAGGAAATATTTCAAATCATATATCTGAAAAAAATTTGTATCAATAAAATATAATGAAACCCTTAGGTTTCAATAATAAAAAGTAGCTCAATCAAAAAATGAGCAAAGAATAAATATATCTTCAAAAAAGAAATACAAATTACCAATAAAAACATGAAAAGGTGCATAATATCATTATTCAGTAAGGAAATGCAAATAAAAATCACTTTGAAATATTAAAATTAAAAATATAGGCAATGATAACTATTTCCAAGCATGTGGAACTTTGGAATTCTTACTCTTTGTTGATGGCAATGTACCATGGTGCAGCTCCTTTTATAAACAGTTCCTCAGGAGTTTAGCCATAAAGTGATGGTATGACCCAGAAATGCCATTTTCAGGCATATACTCAAAGGAATTGAAAACCTATGCCTATATAAATACATGGACATAGATTTCCTATCAGTATTATTCATAATAATGAAAAATAGTCCATCAACTGATGAATGAATAAGGAAAAATTGGCACGTCCATAAAATGGACTATTAGGAAATGAAAAGAATGAAGTACTAATACATGGGTGATAATACATGGTTACAACATGGGTGAATCTTAAAAATATAATGCCAAGTGGAAGAAGCTAGTAAAAGAAGATCACATATTGTATGATTTCATTCATATCTAATTTCCATAATAAGCAAACCTATAGAGATGTAAATTAAATAAGGGTTTACTGGGGTGGGGGAAAGGGCAATGACTGCAAATATGTATAGGGATTCTTTCTGAGGTAATTCAAATATTCTAAGGTCAACACTTTGAATATGTTAAAAATCACTAATTGTACCATTTAATTGAGTATTATGATTTGTGAATTATATTAAAATAAAACTGTTGTAGAAAAATATCCCAAGAAAAGTTGGAGAGAAACATCATCAGTCTTCCTTCAACTCCAGGAAATGGGTATTCCTTATTTCCTTCGCAATTGAGGAATTTGAGGTTCTTGAAGGTAACTTATCGAAGATGCCACTGTTAAGTTAAGCAATGATGGTTCCAGTCTAAATCTTCTAAGACTATCCCAAAATTATTGAACAACAAAATGTAATTGCTAGCAGGATTATCTTCTGAATGGAAAAGAGTTTATTTCAGTGAAAGAAATAAGTGTTAGTGGCAGCTAGGATCAGAAAGCACTGTGCATTATTAACTAATGTTTTCTATCATTCTGTTATAATATAATTAAGAAAAGAAATCAATAATCATCAAATTATTTTTCCAATATTAATGCTAATAGTACTACTATTCGTAAGAATATATATAGTTTATGTATCATGAGCTGGGTGTTATGCTAAGCCTGGTGTTCATGTTTGAAGAACCAATGCAATAGATTCTTTTATATCTCTATGAAGGTTGAGGGTTATTCACATATGGGCAAATGTATAAAGAGTATCCAGTTTGCCATAGAATACCATGACAAAGGAAATTACAGAATTTTGAGCTCAAAATGAATTCAGAGATCATCTATATCTATCTACTTGTAGAATTTGTAAATGTTTTTGTTAAAATAGAAAATGCAGACTCAAAAATTTAAAAATAAATATATTTAAAAGCTGCAATCAGCTATATATTTGGTTTCAGACACATGTAGGTACAGGGCTCAAGGGATCTTGCCAGGACTGATTTTTTTGTTTCCATTTCTGGATTTGGCTTTCTGTGTGGTGACTCGACAGACTGTTTCCTTATTAATGCAAGTTGTTGGCCACTGGCAGTCAATTCTTCTATACTCATGGATAGTGTCAAAAAAAGAATCAGCATTTTGAGTAAACGCCTGGCGATCCACACTGATGGAACCAATTTGCTCATAAATCTATCAATGTAAACAGAGCAATATGTTGTAGTGACTGCTTTATGCTTGTTCACATATTCTGCTACTTGAGATGGGAAAGACTGAGCATCGTGAAATGGTAGAGCAACAATAAAAAACTGGGCCATTTTCCATAAGAAGGAGGTCTGGATGTGGGTTAGAAAAATAACAAATGTTCTCTGTCCTTCGTTTTAAAATTTGATACTCAGAGAGTTGTACATTTATTCAGAATCCTACAGCGCGTATTGATGGAGCAGCACTTTTGACTCCCTGGCTTATGTGCATCCCTCAAAACACGTTTAGTACTTACAGGTATGACATATTGGTGCTGGTGGGTAGGGTAACAGTGGGTACTGAGGCAAACTTCCCACCAAGGATAGATTATAAAATGGTGATAAAAAGTGAGGGTTTCAGAGTCAAAACAAATTAAGTATGGCTCACTGCTTTGTCACATACTATTTGTATGACCTCAAAAATGTGACTTAACTTCTTAAGGTAATCTCATTTGATTAATGATGCTATCGTGCTTAGCATAGTTCCCTGAATTGAAATTATAAAGCATTTAGTAAATATTTACTACTTTTTTGTTTTCGTTACTATATTGTCTCAGTTTTCTCATTTGCAAAGTGGGACAATATAATCTATTTTAAGCATTTGTTGGGAGGTTTAAATAGTGTAGTATAAAATACTTGGCCTAGTGCCTGGCATGTAGAAAATATTTAGTAACTAATAATTTTTAAAAATTAAAGTCTAAGTAGTTCATACTTTGGGGTTCTTCTTTGCTAGTGATTTTAATTGACCCTGTCCAGCACTGGCTGCAAGGGCACAGCAGGTATAGCATGCTTTAGCTCTCTGCCTCTTGGATTACCCACAGCCATCCCCTACTGCAACCCGGTTGTCCTTGTTTTCTGTTAAGTTGGCTCCTGGACAGATTCCCCCTCATATATTCCTACCAAATATCTTTACCATACTTTTCCCAGTAATTCTCTTGGCCATGTGGAATGAAGTATTTTTTTTTAACTCTTTTAATTAGCCCTTATATTTTTCCTCGGAAACTGTTTTGAACATTCTCTAGCCCTCTTTGCTCTCCCATTTGTCCCCATAAGACTGTAGCTAATGAGGTCAGCACATTTCCTGGCTCACAGGTAGAACTGAATAATCTCGGGAGGATGATTCTCTGTCTCACCACCCCATTAGCTGGGAGAATTAGACATATTTCTTGCTGCAGCCCAAAGTGGCTATCTTAATATTCTATTGTCCATGACAACTGGCCTGGAATAAGACGTTCTAAGAAGAAGCTGTTCAGGAGTTTCTTGCAGAAGCAAAGTGACATATGCCAGATTTAATGATCCATTTAGAAATATATACATAAAACCACACTTTTCCCTCAAATAACAAATCCACTCAATAGAGGAAATGTGGTAGAAAATACTTAGAGAATGCTACTGTGTGTAGTACAGACAGGAATAGAGCAAAGAGAAGCTACTATCCCTCCTTAAAACATATAACAGAGCATTGGATAAGCTAGATGTGTCTGTAAACGTACTAGAAGGCATAATAAAATTATGGCAATTGGGATATTGGAAATTCAGGAAGACTTCACAGGAGTGGTGACATTTTTGCTAGGCTTGGCAGACTTAGTAAGCTGTCAATCAGTGGAGAAATGTAGAATGTGAAGAAATGGCAAACATACAATTACAAGGTTTGAGAAATGCTCAGGTTAATTAGAAGATTAGAATCTCACTGTGATTGCATTATGGTGAGAGATGAGACTGGAGGTAGACTGAGGCCAATGCCGAGGTGTGCAGGTGTTGTTAACAGCATTAATTTCAGTCTTGAAACCTGTTTCCCAGGAAAGCAGGTCACTGAGGAAAGTTGAGTATTGTGACTTTGCTTCAAAAAGTCTTCTGAAGACTTATCAGGCAATCCAGTTAAGTGACAGCATATACATTATAAACCATAGTCATCTTTTTTCATCAAGAGGGTAAATTAAGAGAAAAGGTTGGAAGAAGAATTCCTTTTATGAAGCAATAGTAATCACTTGTATTCTCGAATATCTTATGGTAGCAAGGACTTCTGAGAGTAGAAAGTATTAGATTTGGAACCTCCAGGGACATACCAGGTGGAATTTTCACTTGTGCCTTGGTATATACTAATAGTATTCTTATGTTTTAAGGTATTTTTCTTTATGGCAGGCAACTTTTCAAAAAATATATTTAACAACAGCAACACTGGGTTTAGTGTATATATTTCTCTGAAACTGCTTCTTTCTTCTTCCCTCACCCCACATGCTCTTTCTCTCTTCTTTCTTTTTCTCTCTTTCACTCTGTCAAGTTTTGGTATTGGTATTATTTCTGCCACTGGTTGTTCTGACCAGAAACTGCAGCAGTTAACCTTCCCCATGCTACAGAGTTTTATGCTTACTTTAGATGTGGATATAGTCAAAAGACTTCTCTGATTTTCTTTGACAAGACTCTTTCACTCTCTTGGCTGTTTGAAATACTCTTGCTATTTTTGGATGTCCTGTGAGATCTGCTCCCACTGCTTCAAACTCGCATGGTGCTTGACTATCAAGGAACTTGGGACAAGTTTTCAAGGATGGAAGTCTCCATAAATTGCACTTTTTCTTACCTAAATATTTCCTTCCATACATACATGCATTCAGAGAGAGGGAGGGAAACATGAGTCCCTCTACTTATCTGGGTCAGCAGTTATCAAACTAGGATGTAAATGAATCACATGGGGTTCTTTTTTAAATACAAATTTAGTTCCTCATTTCCCAGTATTACAACTTAAGAGTTCTGATGTGGAACCTTAATGGAATCTCAGCTGTAAAAAAGAAGCCCAGATGATTGTGATGCCAACTAATAAAGTAATTACTCTTTGACTAACACTTATATAGAAATTAAATCTTCCTGTTCTAATACATGAGCAGAATTCTCATAGCTCACATTAAACCTTGCCCAACACTCTCAGGAACAAAGGGTGTGCTTGTTAATTTCATATGTCAACTTGGCTAGTTTATGTTGTCAGTTTTTGGTCAAGGGAGAACTGATGTAATTTGTTACTGAGAAAGTATTCAGTAAATGGATTTATATCTGTAGTCAGTTGATTATATTTATGGTTGATTGCATCCACAATCAACAAAGGACTGAGGGAAGTCTCCTCATCCAATCAGTAGGAGGCCTTAAAAGCCAGAATTTAGGATTTCAGAAGTCAGAAGAAATTTTTACCTCTACTTTGGCCAGCCAGCTTTTCCTGGGAATTGAACTTCACATTTATTTGATTTTGCAGCTGGTAGACTGCCCCGTGGAATTTGGACTTGCCTATCCCCACAGTCATATGAGCCAATTTCTATTTTATATATATGTGTATGTTTGTTTCTGTTTCTCTCCTTAGCCTCCTTTGAACTGTTCTGCCTAAGCCTCTTGCTGCATGTGGACTCACCTCAGCAGGCTCACACTATCTTTGTTAAAGGCTGATTAGCAGGGTGTTAAAGATTATGACTTCTTAACTGAAGCTTTCTCCTAAATGAAAGAAAAGGAGCAAAACAGGGAGAGGTATAAAAGAAAACAGGCAGCCATTCAAGAATTTGTACAGGGAACATATATCACTGATCTGGTCATGTTTATTTTTTGGCATCACTGTTTGCACATCTTTGGAACTTAGTAGCTCCAAAAATGGGAGAGGTTTTCCATTCAAAGTCAAAATCTTCCTTTGGAATTTCTGAGAGCCAGTTGGGTGATTTTGGCAGGCAAAGAAAGAAAACCACTGCCCACTCCCATCCCAACACACTAGCAAAGCAAATCAGAGTACCTGATAGATTTCAGAAGGTAAAACAGTCTTGAGGTTGGGTAAGAGCAATAGAGTCTCTTAAACAGAAGAGGATTTGTTTCCTTTGTGTACTATATGAGATTGAAGTTTCTTCCTGTTTTTTTTTTAAGGAAACTTCCCTTCCTTTTTATCCCTACAATGTGGAAAATTATTTCAAGATGAAATTAGTCAAGTATTATCCTATCAATATAGATAGATAGATTACTATAGTTACATAGGTAGGTATAGATACACAGATATGCAAATATATACAATGTGTGTATACATATATATATTTTCATATAATATAACCAATTTACCCATTGTGAATTTTAATCCTGCCTGGTCTATGTATAGCCTGTACCCTCCTTTTTTCCCCCAAACTGACCAGACATATTTGAATACCCTTACCTACCCACGGCTGTAAATCATTATAAAAACTGCTTTTTCCTCCTAATTTTGGCAAAAAGTGGTCATTTTTTGTTTGTTTTTATCCTTTTAAAAAATTTGCTCTAGTCCTACCCACATCCACGCTCAGTTTCACTATTGCACTATTGCACTCTTCCTAGCCTAAGTCACTTGGTTTCCCATGGAGTTATGCTGGGATTATGTCTCTGTGGGCTAGAGGGGTGGGAGGTGGGGAGATGGGGCAGAGAGAGAGAAACCCACTGCAACTTTCATAATTTAAGTATTAGTTCTTCTGGCAAGCCTTCCAAGCCTCCTTGCAATACCAATTTTCCCTCCTTTGCATTCCCATAAAGCTTAGCCAATATCAATGACTAGCATTTGTTAAGTCGGTAGTATAGCTTGTTCAGTATTATGTCTATACTTCTCAATGCATTGTGTGTTGAAGGCAGGGAACATTGTCTCATTAACCTTCATTAAACCAGTTCACTATACCAGAATGTTTGGTTTATAGGAAAATCTCAGTAAATGTTACTTGAATTGGTAAGACTGAAGACAAAATGAGCCACAATCTTTCTATCCTGGTAGATCTATTTAGAGAAAAAAAATTGAGCACTTCTCAGAAATATTTATTATGATTCTAGCTATGGAAGATCTTGTGATATTGATATAAAGGCAGTGGTTACCAGAGGTTCTGAGAGGAGGGAGAGAGAAGAATTGGTGTAACATGGGGCATTTGGGGACATGGGAATTGTTTTGAATGGCATTGCAATGACAGATACAGGCCATTATACATTTTGTCAAAGCCTATAAAAGTATGTGGTGCAAAGTATAAACTAAAATGTAAACTATTGACCATGGTTAGTAGCAATGCTTCAATACGTGTGAATCAATTGCCACAAATGAACCACACAAATGAAAGATGTTAATGGGGAAAAGTCTGAGAGGGGTGAGAGGGTTGGGCATGTGGAAATCACCCTATATTTTTGATGTATCATTTATGTAATCTAAAGCTTCTTTTAAAAAATAAAATAATATGGAATATAATGACAAGAAAAAAAAAGAACTAGGAGGATGCATTGGATATCTTAAAATCATGTTAAAAATTCCCTAGTCAATGAAAGAATGAATGAAAAAAATGTGCCCATTTTACTAGGTAATACCTCCCTGGACTCAGTGACTGTCATTCATAGAGTGACATGTAGGCAAGAACTAGAGGTGTCAATCTAATTAGCAAATGGAGTGATAAATTGAACACAAGCAAATAAGGCCCAGTAGAAAAGCCAAAATAGAATCATCTGACAAATCCTGTAGGAGTGTTCCAGTTTATACTAATCTGGGGTAGAAGTGACAAGGGATGCCTCAAAGGTACAGAAGAGTCTATTATTGTGATCAAGAAAAAGAATTCATATTTTGTGTGTGTGTGATTGTCCTTGGTGAGCACAAAGCAGCTCTGGTTAATTTAACAGTCTTTGTCAATATCATGCCTTGGAGAAGCCAGCACACCCCTTTCTAAATCTCCCACCTGGGGACACGCCCATTGATTGTTAATCTTATTCTTTCTGTTGCTTCTTGCTACAGAAGAGAGGAGGGGCAAGACCTTCTGCTGGTTGTCCCCTTTTATAATCCCTGCGGCTAAGCCTCTCAATCATATGCTACCAGCCACAGTATTAAATTTTGAGAGAATGTTTTGGAATTCAAGTTCATAGAAGTTGCAGTGTAATCTTGGCTGTTGTTCTTCTGCCCAGACTCCAGAATTCCCTTGGGTACTGCCTGTTTCCCAACCCTGGTTCTCCAGCCATGCAGTAACTATCTAAATTTATGCTGATACTAGTTCCTTGTGTGTGTGTGCGTGTGTATGAATACATCATTATCTATAGCTATCTTTCCATCAATATCTTTCAATCTATCCATAAATGTGCACAATTTTTTTCATTAGATAAATAATGTCTGTTTCTGTTACCAGCAACCAAAAGCAAAACACTGGCTAATAAAGGCATAATTCCATGATTTTGCAATAAGGGCTTGAATGAAGAAACTCATAATATATCCCCTTCCCCACACCAGTGTTCTGAATCCTTTGTGCTTCTGCTGCTGCTGTCCCAAAAATTACTGAAGAATTTTGGGTTATTTTAATCTCAGGTATAGACTATGTTGTACAAAGTTTCTTAAAGAGATTTCTCTTAGCTAGGTTCTTTTGGAGGTATTTTTCCTGATTATTTCATTGATAAAAACCCTATGGTTATTACTCTCTACTGGGTCCAATTCACAATCTAAACAAAAGAGAAACAAAGATGAGATAAATTGGACCTTGGTATAAGATGTCTATTTAGTAAGTTAACCAACTCTTACTGGAAAACATTTACATTGTTTCTATATTTTATATTATTATAAAATAAAAAATGATGGATAATTTTTTTCAAGATGCTTCTTTTTTCTCCTACACTTGATTTAGGATCATTCTTAAGAAGTGGTAGAAGTGCAAGAAAAGCTTAAGATATTTGAATATATTTATTGTCAAATTATTTCCCAATGGTGGTGTACAAATCTACAATTTCTTTAGTAGGGATTAAATAGTGTCTCTTCATTATTCCTTCTCTCTTCCTGTATATTCTCTAAAAATTTTTAAAACAAACTTGATAAGTAAAAATGCTTATCTCTTATGATTTTGGATTACATTGATTACTAGTGAAGTTGAAAGCTACTATAACTTTCTATGAGGGAAAGATCAATCAATGACCTTAAGTCACTAACATAATTTTCTTTTTTATCTCTAATGAGTCTTTTGTCATTTTGCCCTCTGAATATGCTGGCATCAACCAATCATCATATACATTTAATTTTGTAAGTTTGGTTGTCAACCTTGATTTATCCTCTCTGGACACTTCAGATTTTATTTTAATTTGTCAGAAATGATGTTCCGTGTAGACTAAATTCCACTAGAATTACCACAAACACTAGTCTGCCCTGAAGACTCATCAAGCTTTCTTTAAACTGGTTTCTAAGATGTCCCTCACCAAAGAACAAAGTTACTTAAATTAATTTGGCCACAGAGTTGTTTGTGATGCCATCACTGTTATTATTCCATCGAGCTAGTATTCCCGTGAATTCACATTAAGAAATGTTTAATTTCTGGAGGAAAAATATTTGTCAGAACTTCACGAAGTCATATAAACATTTCTTTGAGAATGACTGACCCGCATTGGGGTTGAGCCTTATGTATAATGTTCCAGGAAGTTACTTTAGGAAGTAATCTTTTCCAAACAAACTGTAATGAAACTTAGTGAGCTCCTCATAAAATACTCTTTTCATTTCCAATCCCGCCTTGCTAAGGAATAATGGAAACCTGGACTTTCAGTTGGTTACATTTGATTCTGGTCTCCTGTGATTTCCTCCTCCTTCTCCTCCTCCTCTCTTCTTCCTTGTTCTTTACATTGCCTAGGTGGTTCTGCTTCTCTTTCATAGGTCCAGACACTGTCCTTCCCCAGACCACTCTACACTGAGCTATCAATACCTTATATCAGAATAGTCGTATGTTATGCAGATTTTCTCAGTCTTTACTTGCAATTACTGACAATACACCTTATATATCAGTGCTAGTCTAATTCAGTAATATTTTTTAGGAAGTTTTTTCTCTCTAACATGGCCTGCATCGTGTTTGCTATTAATTGTGTGTACTTATATCCATCTGGAATGACTTCACACTGTATTTGTTTGCTTTATTGTCTCTATTCTCCATTGTACTCCCTAAATCAACCACTTTATTCCCTACCCTGGCTGTAGCTTAGTAGTGCTTTTGGAGGATTAAAGAATTTTGGAGGATTAAAAAGCATATTTAAAATGTTAATTGTCAATCAATTCATCAATATATTCCTCTGTTCTTGCATGCTTTTACTCCCCTTTTGTTCTAACTAAAATGGAAAGTAATTAAAATATGGAGCAGAAGACCATATGGAATTTTTTTTTTATCATGTAAAACCTATATTTTAGGAAAATCCTACACTCTAGATTTTAGTTTATGCTTCTTACTGACATATGATTATGTGGCATATGCAAAATAACATTTTTGTACTTACAATGCACTTGAACACTTATTGTTTCCTTTTCTTGTCACATTACCATAAGTGAAGAGGCAGACCTTATTATAGATGGAGAAACCAAGATTTAGAAATGTCACAGAACAGATATGTCCATGGTGACAGCTTGTAAATGGGACACTCAGGATTAGAACATAAGTCTTGTGAATTCTGTCCCATGCTTTTTCCTTTTAACACTCTATCAAACAGAAAATGAAAGAAAAAAAAAACCTTGGTTTTGAGTGAAAGGAGAGCAGAATTAGGAGACTTGTTTTTTCACCTTGTTCTTGTCTAATCAGCCATGTACAGGTGTACACTGCATGAGCAGATGGAAATGGAATTAAGACAGATGTGGTGACAGTTCATTCACTGACTCTAATGCTTTCAAATCCCACTGCTAGTCTAAAAGTACAGATCACAGCAGGCATATCACAGGAAGAATCAGATGTTGTTGCAAGACCTGTATAAATTGTAGGTTTTTTCCTGAATTTTGAAGGTGAAATGGCATTTAGTGGTTTTAAAATCCTACATCTATTCATGATTTTCTCAGGTAGTGCATACTTTTAAAACTGTTGTACTTGGAAAATAATTAAGTAAGTGTAGGATCACAGGTAATTTATAAGGTATAAACCCAGCAAAAGATAAATCAGGTTGATAAAATGTCAAAAGCTTTGGTCTTTGGAGACTCCATGTGAGGTGTTGCATCAACATTAGATGAAGAGCCTAGCTTACTGCTTGAAGCAGGCTTTCACTAAGTATGACTTTGTATCCCCGCTTCCCCCCTTCCTTCAGGCTCTGTGACTTCCAGTATTTGGATCAGTAAAAAAAAAAAAAAAAAGGTAAATAAGCCTTCTTTTGTTATGGATTTAATAACAAGTAGTCTGGTTGTTTCTGAAGAGGGTGATCTGAAGGAAATATAACTAAACCATTTATCTATGAACATAGCCCATTTCACAATAGTTTTATAATAAGTGCCTTGGTAGCAAGGATCAGAATTCATATTTGAAGTCTCCCACCAAATCCACATGTGGGGTAACTAGCATTACTACTGAAAAGAATCTAAGCATGTGCTCACCCATAATAAATATTTCCTAATTTGCTTTTTAGCTTGGTAAAATCATATACCTAATTTTGGCCACTAGTATGTGGACAGAATGATCATACTTTCCATGTGTGTCTGTAAAGAAAAAAACATTTTCTCTCCCCTTCATCTTTTCCGCTTCCCTGATGACAGAATATAGTTATGGAGATGAGCCATCATGAACCAAACAGGCAAGAAAAATAGATGTAGCAGCACATCGAGAGAAGAGGAGCCTGGCCTATGACAGATTCAAGAAGTAGATTCACAACACAGATTTTTATATGGCAAAGAAACAAACTTCTATCTTGACTAAAACTCTGCTCTTTTGGGTCCCTGACAGAAAGCTAAACCTAGTCTGTTCTAACTGATGAAAGCATCCAGTGGGCAACCAGAGTTAGGACAGTGCAATACTATAATGCAAAATCCACAGCATTAGTTACCTCATCTGCAAAATGGGAATAATAGAGCCTATCTCAAAAGGCTGTTAGGAGAACAGTGACAGATATTTATGTATGCAAATCACCTGGTAACATGCCTCCAACTTTGTAAGTGAACAGGTACATTTTTTTTATTGACTTTGTAATAATATTACATTAAAAATATATATATATGAGGTCCCATTCAACCCCACCACCCCCACCCCATCTCTCCCCCCCCCCCCCCCAGCAACACCCCTTCCCATCATCATGACACATCCACTGCATTTGGCAAGTACATCTTTGGGCACCTCTGCACCCCATGGTCAATGGTCCACATCATGGCCCATACTCTCCCCCATTCCATCCAGTGGGCCCTGTGAGGATTTACAATGTCCGGTGATTGCCCCTGAAGCACCATCCAGGGCAGCTCCATGTCCCAAAGACGCCTCCACCTCTCATCTCTTCCTGCCTTTCCCCATACCCATCAGCCATCATGTCCACTTTTCTCAATCCAATGCCACCCTTTCTATGTGGACATTGGATTGGTTGTGTCCATTGCACCTCTATGTCAAGAGGAGGCTCAGATTCCACATGGATGCTGGATGCAATCCTCCCACTTTCAGTTGCAATCACTCTAGGCTCCATGGTGTGGTGGTTGTCCTTCTTCAACTCCATCTTAGCTGAGTGTAGTGAGCCCAATAAGTCAGATTGTAGGTGCTGGAGTCTGTTGAGGCTCAGGACCTGGCCATCACATTGCCAGTCCAGAGATTCAAATCCCCTAAATATATCTTAAACCCCGACACTAACTGCACCTCCAGCACATTAGCATGAAAGTCTTATGTAGAGAGATCCCATCTGAGTCCAGATTCATCACACATAAACACCATTTCCATAGAGGGGCCATCTGACCTGGTAGTTAACCCCATCGGCCATGACCATAACTCCCATGGGTCTCTTTAGCCCTCGAAGGAACCGATATCTGGGGGTTGTATCTGCTTTATCTGTCTCTCAGGCTCTGCTCAGTTGTGCATAAGGGCAATCCTTCTGACAGCCTCCAGAACAGGTACATTTTTATTACTAATGATTAGTTTATAAAATTTTGTATATGGTTATAAATCATTGACTCTGTGATAAAGATACTTACTACCCTAGTCTGGTAGGGTAACTTTGATAGAGGAACTCCACCGCTAACTCTAAGATTTAAGTGTGACTCAAGGAACTCCAAGTTAAAGACCTCGAGTGGAGAAACCTAGTGGGAGATCTAAATTTGTTATCAGAACCCTGGTGAGCTTGTTAGAAACCACAATTAAAAGTCAAGCAGGGGTAATATTGAGTCTGAAGGCTCTTACAAAATATCAGAGAAGTGAATGCTGATATTAGAAGGGTGATTCGGGTGGTTGATTTATTATTCATGAAGTATACAAAGTAAGGTTTATGTTAAAAGTTTTTGAGTCATATTCCCATTATCATGAAAAACAGTCCTGTCACAACACTGCTGCCAAAATGATTTATGGGTGTGCCTTTCCCATATTTGAGAGGACTGCCTAGTAATGATGCTACAGTAGCATTTGAAGATAGCAGTGCATTACATAATCTGTTCTATTTAAAAATCTCTTAAATGGGGATGGTCAGGTGAAAGGATGTGAAGAGTTCATTTGAAATATGACAAGTGATAAGAACTAGAGAGATTTTTCTTAGCTGTGTGCACAAAACCAGAAATGAAATGCTTGCTGGATTCTGGCTATATAACTCTGGGGCTAGTTTTTATAATTGCTTACAAAAGTTCTTCACATGTAAGTGAACATCAGACTCCCTTGAAATGCTTGTTAAATGCCAATAACTAGGCCCCATTCTTAACGTTTCTGACAGTACATGACATCAGTTCATGGTCTAAGGTTATGCATTTCTAATGAGTACCCAGGTGATGTTGGTGCTATGGTCTAGGGACTACATTTTGAGAATTATTGATTTATAAGAAGTCCCTAGTAGAGTTTGGTAAGTAGGCAAACTCTCTGTATGGCAATCTTTCGATGCTATAAGGGTTCCATCATTCTCTACTTACACAGGTGAAAATGCTAGATGGCAAAGATTGTGTCTTGCTTTCATAATTCAGAGCTTATTCCAGGATTTTTTATTTTTATATCTTTTATTTTTATTTTTTAGAGAAAGTTTCCTTGCCTTCTTCTCCCTCACTGTGTCACTGATTCCAGCAATAATCTATACTTTCAAATGCACCTGCATTATATAAAGTGTTTTGTAAATTCAAAACTCAAATAATTGCTTTGCAACAGAGAATTTCTCCTAACTTGAGTTATGTTCACAGGTTCACTTTTGTATAGGATGTGATGGCATGATTTTAATGAGCTCAGTTCTTCAAGACAGAAAGACCTGACATAGATCAAAACCTGGAATTCAATCTTGGTTTGTTTTTGTTGTTTTTCGTTTATTTGTTTGTTTTAATTAAATTAAATTTATTTATTATTTTGTTTTTTTATATTTTGGCTTTGTTTTAACTTGCCAAGTAAGTTCAAGAGATTTATTTAATCTTTCTAAGTGTCCTCATCTTTATATGGAGTTAATCATTCAAAGAAACCATAACTTACTCTGCGAGGTTATTTCACCTCTTTACTGAGCTAAAGCATTTAAAGTTCAATTACATTACTTTTCATTTAACAAAGAGAATTTTTTGTTTTGTTTAAGGGAAGTAAGAGATATTCCTGATAAAGTTATTTAGGAATAATAAAAACAATGGGTATTGGCAAAAGAAAATAGATAAGAGTAGAGATCTTAGGAAGGGGGGTTTGTGCAGTAGAGCAGTATTTTAGTTTCCTAGGCTGCTCAAAGCAAAAGTCATGAAGTGGGTTGGTAAACAATGGAACTTTATTTGCTCACAGTTTTGAGGCTGGGAAAATGTCCAAACCAAAGCATCATCAAAGCAATGCTTTGTTTCTGAAGACTAGCTGCCTATGATCCTTGGTTCCTCTGTCACATGGCAAGACATATGGCAACAAGGCTGGTGTCTTAGTCAGGGTTCTCTAGGGAAACAGAATCAACAAGAGATATCTGTCAATAGTGTGTGATTTTATCAGAGTCTCTCACATGACCGTGGGGATGCACCAGTCCAGGTTCTACAGGCAGGCTGCAACCAGCGGCTCTGATGAAAGTCCAATGAAGGTTCTTGATGAACCCTGGGAGACACTGGCTGTCCAAAGATGAGCTGGAAAATTCTCACTCAATGCTGGAATCACTTCCCCTTTTAAGGCATTCAACTGATTGGATAAGGCATCACTCATTGCTGAAGGCAATCTCCCTGATTGATGTAATTGTAATCAGCTATCATGATTTACCACTGCAGTAAAGTCAATGGTAACTACATTCCATAAATACCCCTGTATTACAGTTCGCCTAGTGTTTTCTTTACCAAACAACTGGGCACAATTATCTGGCCGAGTTGACACATTAGCCTAATCATCACAGCTGGTTCGCAGCTCCCTTCTTTTCTGGATTTCCTTGATTTCAACTTTTTCCTTCCATGGCTTTCTCTCTGAATTCTATGGTCTTATAAAAGAATCCTTTCATGAGGAATAAATGAAGTAGTCTTGTCAAAAAGTTCTGTTTACAATTGGCTCACACCCACAAGAATGAATTAAATTTAGGAACATGTTTTCCTGGGATAAAGCTTCAAACCACCACAGGGTGACTATATCTATCCTTTGTCACATTTGGACAAAGGAGTACTAGGAGGCAGTCAAGTGGATCAGCTGGGTCCTTGCCTATATTGTAAAATTGCAGCCCTGACTCCTCCTAATCACCAGAATCAATTACCCTTGCCAAGTGATGATTCTTCTTACTGACTGCTAGTTCCTTGATACAAAATGTCCTGATGGCAGCCATAGCTTATAATGCAATGAGTTCACACCACAGAAATGGATTAGATTTAAGAACATGTCTTTCTTGGGTATATACAGCTTCAATCACCACAAGCAGAGATAAAGCTTGCCCGAAGCATTCTTCTCCTTCTGTAAGGTGGACACAATGACTGATTCACATGTAAAGAGGATGAATGGTATATGATTCTTGCATGAGATCTTCATAGTCCAAGTTTTCCCTCTAGAATTTTATCTGTTTGGCAAGTCAGCAAAAAATGACTGGCCAATGTTGAAGACTGTATGATGGTAAAATAAAAATACAACAAATAATCAGAGAAGGTTAAATAGCATTTACCTACCATGCATATTACATTCTTCACTGGGACCACAATGCTAGAAGCAGGAGTCAAAACTTTAAGACATACATTGAAAAAATAATCATCAAAATATCCAAGGAAATACAAATTCAAGTGGAAAAATTGCTTGCTAGTATGCATCATAGTATTTAGAATAAACCAAAATGCTTTTATAAGCATAATATTGAAGTTGTGGTGAATAAATAATATGAAATGTTTATAAGGACCAAAGAAGGTAAATGAAATCAATTGCACAATTTATACTTTTTAAAGTTATGTATATTTGTAAAAATTATGTAGATTTGTTAATAATTGGTCATTTTTTCTTTATTCTGCTTATCTTTTATTTTTGTATTGGTTTTGCAAACATCCAAAATGATGTCCATAATGTAATTTGTGATCTCTTTTTTACAATCCACTATCTCACTAAGATCTTAATTTCTTATTTATGAACAAAGGGACATCAGGTGCAGACTTTAATGCTGACAGTTCAGACACCGTGATAGAACAAGATAGAGAGATGTCACTTTGCGATGGAGTGTTTCAGCATCATCGTGTGAGCAGCTGCCTCCTCAGCAAGCAGAATGTACTTTGAACATAGAAATTTCCTCCAAGATCAAAATACTCATTCATAGGTATAAAATGTATATTTGCATATCTTCCTCTCAAAAGACAAAGTCTGTATAGCATGCACAATCACTCTTCTCACGGCCTTCCCAATCACTTAGAAAATGATTGCTGCAACAGGATTATTTATTAAATAACTATAAAAGGAAATAGAGGCAGAATACTTGTCATTTTTGGTGCACAAAGTCATTAAGATCAGAATGAGCAGACATTCATAAGACATAGGTAGTAGTGATAAATTAGATAATAGATTAAGTACATTTTGATTTTAGTGTCAAATATTCTTGAAACTTCTCTATATCCACTTGAACTTTTCTTGTTGAATAGAAAGTGCTAAGCAGTTCAACTTTATTTCTTGTCATTTCTAACCAGATTCAAGAATTGTTTGAGTGAACATTCAAAATAAACCATCAAAACAGTATGAAGGACTCAGAATAGCTTGATTTGTTCTATTCATTGAATCAGGTAGAGTATAGTTATTCTGTATTGAAAAGAAATGTAACATCCTAGTAAAGTGAATGACATTAATCATAACAAAGTGTTTTCAACAGAAGAGCCAGCATTTGAATTAGTGCAGGTTTAGTCTAAACACAGCTATAGACCCTCAAAGTAGAAATTTTCTTTTGGCTCAAATCTAGGAAACACATATGTCTAACTAATGTTTGAAAGTAAAACTCCTTCTTTTAGATACTTTCCTGATAGGTCTGCATAAAACACTGGTTGCTCTCTATAGAAACCTTTCTTTTCATCCTCAGCAATGATTTGGAAACTTATGTTTGGAAAAAAAAATACAGTGCTGAACTTCATGGGGACATTATGCTTGTAATTCATTGCAGTGTAACTCAGTGTAAGTTTGGAGGATATTTTTTAGAAAGGTCTGTCAATGAAACCTTTCTGGCTAAACAGTTTCTCATTTAAGAAATGTGACAGAATTTATTTTTAAACCATACTCTAAATTAAGTCCAGCACTGAGGAATATTATGACACAGCAGTGGATGTGAAAGAAATATATAATTTGAGCATAAGAAGAATATAAATAAGAGAAAAATTTATACATTATATACATGTGTCTATGGCATAATTTCAGGTTTTGAGATAAGGGTTTCATTCCATACTTTAAAGTAGGAGGGTACCCTATATTGAGGAAGAAAAATACAAAATAAGGCAATGACCTTTGACTTTAAAAAATATTTCAGTCACTATGAGAAGCACCATGATTTAAAAAGAGACTGCAGAATTTCAAAATAAATAATAACATAATAGTAAACCTCAAGACATAATTACAGGGGGAAGATATGGCTCAAGCAGTTGAGTACTCACCTCCCGTATGAGAGGTCCCAGGCTCGGTTCCCAGTGGATCCTAAAGAAGACAAAAACAATGAGCAGACATTGGGCAAAAACAATGAGCAAAACAATGAGCAGAAACAAAATGAGCAAGGAGCAGATGTGTTCCCAGTGTCTCCTAAAGAAAAAGCAAACAGACAATGAGCAAAAATAATGAGCAAAAACAATGAGCAAACAGACCAGAGAGCCATTTCAGGGGTGTGTGGGAAGAAATAAAATTTATCTCGTTAAAATGATATAATTACAAGTGAATGTGACAGTATGATGAGAATCCAAAGGGTGGGGAGCCAATTGAAAAAATAGTTTAAGTAGGGCAGCTTGCACCTGGAACTTAGCAGGACATGACCAAATTCATTAGGTACAGAGGAGGACAAAAAGATTTAAACATGAGATAATACAGAGAATAATGAGTAAGTTATCAAACTATAGTAACAATCGTGATTATAATATGATTATGATTCACATAAATAATAATTATAAATGACATAGTCACCAACTGTATACAAAACCTTCGATATTTGCTCTATAGGTTTTATAGCAATCCCTTGAACAAATGCATAGTGTAGATATAATTTTCATTGCCTTTTTAAAAACTGAGAAATCTATGGCAGAGTGGCTAAGTAACGTGGAAAGAGCAAATAGCTAGCATATTCTGGAAGGAACATTTAAGACCTGTTGTATTGCTTTTAGCCAGTGTACTCTACATACTACTAAAGAGATTTGAATGAAAGTTGGCCCTGGGAATACCTTTAATATATTGTTTATTTGAAATGAACCAAGAGACTTATGAAATTAATGTGATGTTTCTCTTCATATTATGATTATTAGGGTACTTATTTTAGCACCTTTTTGGGAACAAAGTACTTTAAGTGGTGGATTGTGATTTGCTCATCTCTATCACCTATGTTTCATAGCACAGTGTCTTGCACATAAAAAGGTGCTCAAGAAATATTTATTAACTTTAATAGACTTCATTAAAGGAAAAGTTCTTTAAATTAAATATTAATATAATGTTTGAAGTCCAGTCTACCGTTTTGAAGGATACCACAGCAGTCAAGGAAAAAATTTGAGAGATGTGGTAAACAGTGAAGAGTCACTAGAAGATTCTTAAAAAGGTACACAATCTGATGTAACCAACGTTTAAAGAAAACATTTAATGGAGATAACTGTCACCTTTTAGAAATAACTACAGAAAATAATTCTAGAAGCAAGGTACTTGGTGAGAAGCTATGGCCTGAAGAGTTAATACATGTATCATATAATTTAATGGTTATTTCCTCACTGATTTAATATGAGAAAGGTTGCAGCAATGAAAGGACAGGACTGTTGCATTTTTTTAAAATGTAAAAATATAACAATGAGATAACTGACATGCTGGTAGTTATCATATTTCAAAATATATCTTAAAATTAATAATGGGTTCATTAAGTTTGCACATCAAAATCTGTGTTAGAAAAATATAGGTCGGATAAGCTTGGCTCATGAACAAGATTTGCATTTCCATAGGACAAAAGCTGAAGAGAAATTCAAAGTAGAGGGTGTTGGACTCTGTTTCCAGGAGCCTGCAGGGAAACATGGAATGAGGCTTTGGGGTCACTATGGAAACCAGAAAAGCTAAGAACAAGGTTGGGATTCTCCATATATTAAAAAGGAAGAAAAAACAAAACAATCAAACAAATAAGAAATATCTTTGTCACCTGTAAGAACTGATATTAACCTACTGTCTCATGCCACAATCTTAAATTGAAAAATACAATGGCCTTAAGTGCCAACAACAAAGATAGCATATTAACTAACTGTGTCAAATAACTTCCTAGCTTGATAACTGGATCTCAGATATTCCCAATATCACCTTGCAGCAGGAATGCTCACTTTCATTCAAAGACATGGTGTGGATTGGTGAATCTGAGAACTAAGAAGAGACATCCACAAAATTGCTAGTTAGGTATGTTTAAGCAGAAATAGAAAAATGTAAAGAAAAATGTTAGAAAATCAAAATTTTCACCACAAAATGAGCCTGCATATTCAAATTTCAAAATACACAAGTCTAGTGTTAAGAAAAGTAGTAAATAAAATCAACCAAAAGAATTAAGTGTAGATAACATTAATTTTATGGAGAGCTTGACAAAAATTAAAAAAAAAAATTTAAGTAACTCAGAGATAAATGCAAGAAAATGAAAATTAGCAATTATCTGTTAGGCAATTAAGGAATAAAAGACAGAAAAACAAGTGAGTATTTTAAAAAGAAACAATTATACACATTGGAAAGAAAAAATATGCTAACTTTAACTATTAAAATAATTTTTTAAAAAGCTATTTTAGAAGAATCTCTGGTCTGGATATAGTGACCATAGCATGGTCTAAGAATTGATTTAGAACTTCACATAAAGAAACAAAAAGTTCATTTGTGTGTGTGTGTGTGCATGGATGATAATTGAGAGTCTGTAATGTGTCTACTCAGGGTTCTTGACAATGAGAATGGAGACAATCATACTGGTTAAGTATAAAGGCACTGTGACAGAACGTGAAGAGTTGAGTGCTCCAAATTTTTTAGTGAATCAGAAAGATGGTGTTGTCCTTTTCGGAGAGAAGGAAGACTGTAAGTGGAGGAGGTTGGGGGGAAAGGTAACACTTTCATTTTAAATTTGAGGTGTCTCCATTTACTAGACAAGTGGGTTGGCAGTTGGAGTTCAAAAGAGAGGTCTAGCCAGGTGACTTGAATTTGGTAATCATTGATAGAGATGGTGTTTATCAAAGTCATGAGCACAGATGAGATCTTTGAAGCAGTGAGAGTAAATAGAGGAAAGGAACATGTGCTGAAATATGGGTTGCTCATAAACGGAGAAGTCTGTGAAGAAATGAAGATTGGCAAAAGGACAAGGAAGGACAATTGAAATCTAAAAGAAAGAGAGAAGGAGGGGCAAGGGAGGGAGAGGAGTACAGGGGAGAGGGTGAGGGAGGAAGGGAGGGAGAAAGACACTCCACAACTTAAGTGAAGGAAAAAAAGGTATCTCAACTGTGTCAAATGCTGACACTAAGTATAGAAACCAATACTTGTCCAGTGTTTTGAGGAACAATGAGGTCCTTATGTAAAGTTAGCAAACATTTAAATAAGTGCACATATTGTTTCTGGATACGTACACAATTATAATTATGTACAAAATTCAGGATAGGTGCATATCAGGTATACTTGCTCTCGCTTCTACTTTGATAAAACATGTCTCCAGTTAGTAGAGTCACATTTACAGAAATACTAAGACAAAAATATGTCTATCAATTTCCCAATCAATTCAATGTATAAAACTGACTTCTCAAAATGCCGAGAAAATCATATCAAAATATAATAAAGAGGGTTACCTGTTTAGAATGCTCGGAGGGGAGGGTCTGATGCAGGAAGGGCTCCTGGGGAATGTCTAAATGCTCATTCTGCCAGAGTGGGTGACACCATGGGGTAGAAACCCAAGTAGTGAGAGTGGGGGTGGACCCACATCCTGGGGAGGACTAATGCCATCAAATAGAGGGAACTGTATCCCTCGAGAGAAAGGGTGGCTCCCAGGGCATTGGGGCAGTTGAGCAAGTTAGGCCCTGAACACTATTCCATCTATCTCTGGAAGTGGCTCCTCAGGAAACGGAGGTTGGCTGTCACTGTGGGCACCAAGGTGGAAGGGAAAATGGACGTTAAATGTGTGGAACCAAGGTAAATGGGGGGTAAGAGAGGAGTTTCTTGAGAGTACACAAGGATGGATATAAAACATGTAATATTACACCATAACATATAGGAGATGACAGACTGATAATGTAAACCATAATGTAAAACATGGGATAACTAAGAATGTAAAGAACTGTGTATCCTAAAGTATGCACCATAATGTAAGCACAGATGTCACCTTATTAGAAAGCTAATGTCTCAGACTCTGTACATCACGTTAAGTAAATATGATGTGAATAGGGTGTAAGAGTATCGCTGTGGAAGGAAAAAGGTTTTGTGGTGGATGTATGGGAGTGCTGTATATTATATATATGCATTGCTGTGGTCTAGGACTCCTGTGAAGAGAAGCTGAATAATTAAGGGAAAAAAAAAAAAAAGAAAAAGATAGGATGTAGAATTTTTTCAAGTCAACATTCTTTATCTAAGTTCTTTATCTAACTTTATCCAAGTTCTTTATCTAACCTTTAAACCCATCGCTATATGCCATTCCCTAGTAAGGGACCATGACATTATATTGGGCTTCAAATTTTGGGGAGTTCTGGATCACAGAGTGTTTCTTCAACAATGGCAATGGAGGGATACTGGTATGGGATGCCAATGACAGGTGATATATGGCTGACAGGGAGCTGTACAGAACATATGTCCAGGGTGCATGGTAATGTTTGGATATACTCATAGTGGCAACAACTAAAAACCACAGCAGGGGGGGTACTGGGTTCCTGGCCAGTGGTGCCCTGTCGTGGTCCCTAGGGGAGCAGCGACAGTCTCCCAGGTACAGCGGCGGGGACCGGGAGGCAGTGAGGGTTCAACAGTGAGCCCCTGATGCTAATGACTATGCTTGTGAGCTGATAAGCCTAAAATAAGAACAAGGCCTAGAGCAACATTGTGCCTGGGAATTTCCTCCTGTCAGCCTTCATGTTACTCAAATGTGGCCAGTCTCGAAGCCAAACTCACCATGTAAATGCAATGCCTTCCCCCCAGCGTGGGACATGACACCCGGGGATGAGCCTCCCTGGCAACGAGGGACCACTATCAACTACCAACTGATGATGCAACTGGAAAATGACCTTAAATGGAAGGTTCAATGCGGATCAGCAGAATATCCCTGTCTACATAAAATAACATGACTTTAAAATGCTGTTTGACCTAAAGTAAGGGGGAAATGGAAAGGAGAAATGAGTTTATATGGCTACGAGTTTCTAAAAAAGAGTCTGGAGGCTGGCAGAAGGATTGCCCTCATGCACAACTGAGCAGAGTCAGAGAGACATATAAAGCAGATGCAACCCCCAGATATTGATTCCTTTGAGGGCTAAAGAGACCCATTGGAGTTATGGTCATGGCCGATGGGGTTAACTACCAGGTCAGATGGCCCCTCTTTGGAAATGGTGTTTATGTGTGATGAATCTGGACTCAGATGGGATCTTCCTTCATAAGACTTTCACGCTAATGTGCTGGAGGTGCAGTTAATGTTGGGGTTTAAGATATATTTAGGGGATTTGAATCTCTGGACTGACAATGTGATAGCCAGGTCCTGAGCCTCAACAGACTCCAGCACCTACAATCTGATTTATTGGACTTACCACACTCAGCTAAGATGGAGTTGAAGAAGGACAACCACCACACCATGGAGCCTAGAGTGATTACAACTGAAAGTGGGAGGATTGCATCCAGCATCCATGTGGAATCTGAGCCTCCTCTTGACATAGAGGTGCAATGGACACAACCAATCCAATGTCCACATAGAAGAGGTGGCATTGGATTGGGAAAAGTGGACATGGTGGCTGATGGGTATGGGGAAAGGCAGGAAGAGATGAGAGGTGGAGGCATCTTTGGGACATGGAGCTGCCCTGGATGGTGCTTCAGAGGCAATCACCGGACATTGTAAATCCTCACAGGGCCTACTGGATGGAATGGAGGAGAGTATGGGCCATGATGTGGACCATTGACTATGAGGTGCAGAGGTGCCCAAAGATGTACTTACCAAATCCAATGGATGTGTCATGATGATGGGAATGAGTGTTGCTGGGGGGGGGGAGAGGCAGGGTGGGGGGGTGGGGTTGAATGGGACCTCACATATATATTTTTAATGTAATATTATTACAAAGTCAATTAAAAAAAAAAAAACTGACTTCTCTGAGCTAAGAAACTGAAATGAGTGATGAGCCTATTCTTCCCTCTATACCCTAAGGGAATCTAAGGGAATTTTTCAGAGGGAAAATTAAACCCCAAGTATTAAATAAATCATATTGCTTTGAAATTTATATTAGGTCAATTTTATTATTGGGCTTGAGCTATAACATGAGATCTACACTAGTAATAATTTAAGAAGGAATTGCTCACAAGAGTCAATATTTGGCAAGCTTCATTTAATTCATAAATAATAAACTAGGTCCAAATTTGTATTTATAAGAGAGCATTGATGACTTATGGTCACCATGTATGTCATGTTGACTGTCAACCAAATGTTAAACAAAAACCATTTTAAAACTAATGATATTAGCATGAAATGACAAAGCTCTGATATATCTTATGCAGATATAGAACTTGTCTTTGAATATGGATATACATAAAACACTTTGATATCTTAGGCCTGAGAAACAGGTAAAATAAATTTTACCTCAAAGTTAAGTAAGAAGGAGATTTGCTCTCAGTTGCTGTGGTGGCTTTGCTGCATTCCTGGGATGAAATGGTTTTGTTGGCTGGGAATTTCCAGAATTGCAAGGAGAGGGTGTTCAAATCATAATGGGTAGGTCAGGGCAAGAATATCCTCAGCAGTAATTAAAGGTGAATTAACTGCTCTTTTCAAATGCCGTCACAGCAAATTTACTTACCTAGGACAAAATTATTTTATATATATATATTTTAGTGTCTAGTAGGTGGTTGTATACTGGGAGAAGCTACACATATCTGGGATTAAAAACTCAAAGATCTACTGCATATGCATACACATTTGGGTTATTGAGAATCAGCTCATTTGTCCTTGCATTATTTAGTAAAGCACAAAGACTTGTAGTTACTCTTCCTTGTTTGTTGATTTATCTCTTTTTGAAAAGCAGAAGTGAATTAACAATAATAATACTGCATGATGGAGAAGATCATGAGAATTGAAAGATATTAGACTTGGACTGCAATCATAGCCTTGGCACTTAGTAGTTGCCTGACTATGGGCAAATCAAATAATGACTTTGAGCCTCAGATTTGTCATTGCTAAAATGCAAATAATTTAGATATTGCCTCCTGAGGTTACTGTGAGGATTCAATGGCATAAGATATGTAAAACACTTTTTGCAATGTCTGCACAAGCACTCAATAAACGCTAGCATGAATACACACACACACGCACACACATACAGCCCCTAGTATTTTTTCTCCCTTTAAAACACTACCTAAAACTTAAATGCTCATTAACTCTAAATGGTGGCAAACTTTTGATGGGTTACTGAATTTGAAATCCAAAATTCTCCCTACCTGAACTTCCTGAAGGGTAAATCTGGTCACGTGTCTCTGATGCTTTATGTTCAATGTCACGGCTTCGATAACTTTCAGGGCCCTGTGTGGCTGACCTGTCTCATCTCTCAATCCTTTCACCTGTCTCTCATGCATGACTTCACTGAACATCTTGATGTTCTAGTGCGCAGACTATGCTCTCTCTAAACGTTTCCTATTATTTAACCAACTCATTGACATACTTAAAAATTCAGCTCAATGGCAATCACTACCTGAGTAGATGCCTCTCCAAGTTCCAAAAGAACAGAACATCCCTCTTTCAGAGGCTTCGAATGTTATTGTCAGGCTCCTTCATGGATTGTCAACTCCTTGAAGAGAGGAATTGTTTTTGTCCCATTTTAGAATGTAGCACGTCTAAGTTGAGGTGAATATGAATGTCTTTCTAAAATAAATTTACTGGACTTAATTGCACCCCATATATTAAGTCATCATTTTTAACCAACCAGGATTAGAGCTCTCTGATAGGGAAATAAGTTATTAATAGCAAAAAAGCAGGTTCTGTTGCCAAAAGAATTGTCTGAGGGGAAAATCAAATGAGACACAGAGAGAAATATCAAGTGCAATGACTTTTACAATTAAATTTTCTTTGTTCGTAAGCCAAACGGGCACATTAGCTAGAAACTTTTCTGTAACCTATTGAAATAATAATATATACTGACGCAGGTGGTGTTGAAACTCTATACCATCTTGAAGCACTATCTTAATCATCACAAAAGTTTACTCTTTATGTTTACAAGAACTGAATTTTACTGCAAAAAAATGAGGTAATATCTATTGTAGGCATACTGTGTGCCAGGAACAGATAGAATAGCTTTTTACTCATATCACCTCATTTGATACAACAATATCATGAAATTGGTCATAGTTCCTCCATTTTACAAATGAGAAAACACTGGCTCAGGAGGTTACAAGATGTGTCAGTGTCACAGGGCTTGTAAGAAGATGGATATAATTCTATGCCATGCTGTCCCAAGAAAGCACACACAGCTGCTGTGCTTTATTATATCTATAGTATTTGAACAACATCTTGTGGGTATGAGATGAGCCTTGCTAATACACAGTATATCTAATTTACACAGCATGTGGGATTATGTCATTCATAATAGGACTCAGAGACAATTTAGACATCCTGTATGATTACACACATGTACACACTGAGTATCTAGATGTTGTTACTTATACTAGATCTTAGAACTAGTTTGATGCAAAACTAAGAATAACACTTTTGTGAAGCCCTCATATTTCTTGTGGATTAGAGCCATGTCCAATATCTCACCCCCTTACTGAGATAACCTCAATGAGGAAATTTTGAGTACTTGCAAAACTCTCATCACATCAGAAACCCAAAAATTTGGCAAGTCAAAACTCAGCCGGGGTAACTGTCACTACTTGAATAACAGTGTGGCTGTCTGGTTACTTCTCCTAAATGTTTATAAAATGGATGGACAAGAAACCAGCAAGATGGCAGCAGAGTAAGGAGCTCCTAAAGTCAGCTCCTGCTACATGGCAGTTAGCAAACACCCAATGCTCTCTGGAGCTAGCTGAAGCACCTGTTTGGGGGCTCCAGGAGGCCAGAAGAACATTCTGCAATATCCTTGGGGGAGTGGAAGGAGGAGACTGCCCGTCTGCAGAGAAGACTCGTAAGTAGAGAGTTCCACGTCATGGAAGCCGGTGCCCATCCTCCACTAGAGGCACAAGCTGCCTCAGGAGCTTTTCCGCAACTGGAATTGAAAGCTCCACTTCCCCAAAATGAGAGAGGAAGAAATGGTTGGTCACCAATTTCAGCTATGATGAGGAAATTCAGGGGGCTACAATATGATGCTGAGAACAGCTAAGGTTTGAGACTGTCCAGGTCAGAAAGAGGCCAGGAGCCGCCATCTTAACTCTGCACCTGGCACGAAGGGGAGCAGGACAGACTGAAAATCCCAGTGCTGGTGGGGACTAGGTTCTTTCCACCCAGATCATATTGCAGCTCTAGCCTAGGCCCCAGTGTCACCTCCAGCACAGTGGAAGCTACAGGGACCTGCGCCAGCCTCTCTGGGAAATTACTGGCCAAGCTGTGGAGGCCAGTGACTATACTACTCTTTCAGCACAAGCCATCACAGGAGCTGCTCTGTGAAGGAGGAGATGGTTGGCTGCTGATTTCAGCTACAGATTGGGAGACTCAGCTGGCTAAGAGATAACCCTGGGAACAACTGGGGTGAGAACCAGCCCAAGTCAGAAAGAGGCCAGTAGCCACATTTCTGACTACACCCTGAGCCTGAGGAGAAGCTGGGCTGACAGTTTCTTTCAGGCAGATCAGCCTTCAGCCCTAGTCTAGGCTTCAGCCGCACCTCTGGCAGGGAGGAGGCTGAGGAGCCCTGCACTAGTCTATACGGGTAACTGCAGGGAACTTTGGCTGGCGTAGACTGAAAATCATAAGTCTACCAGGGCAAATGTGGTCATCTTTGGACCCGCACTGCATAAATTGCTGCCCACACCTGCAGCTCCACCCCTGCCCCAGGTAGGGGAGAAAGAGATGTGAAGCTTCATCAGTCTCTCTGGGCAACTACAGTCTAGGCCTGCATGTGGATTATTCCACATAGCTGTGACTCTGTCCCTGCCCCTGGCAAAGGAGAAAGTTGGAAGAAGCTTCATTTGTCCCTGGCACAATGAGGGCAGCTTGAGCCTCCACAGCTTATAACACCAACTATGTGCTTAGCTCCTACTACATAACCAGTAAGGGAGAAATGATAGGAAACCCTAAACTAGAGAGAAAAACTGTACCCAGAAAAAATACTCTAGTAAGCCAGATGAGAAGACACCACAAAAAATTACAATCCACACCAAGAAACAGGAAGATTTGGCCCAGTTAAAGAACAAGATATGCCTCCAGATGACATAAAGCAGTTGAGACAACTAATTATAGATGTTCAAACAAATCTCCTTAATAAATTCAATGAGATGGACAACAAAGAGATTAAGGATATTAAGAAGACATTGGATGAGCACAAAGAAGAACTCAAAAGCATACCTAGAAAAATAGCAGATCTTATGGGAATGAAAGGTGCAATCAATGAAATTAGAAAAATCATTGGAATCATATAATAGCAGATTTGAGGGGGCAGAAGGAAGGATTGGTGAGCTTGAAGAAATGGCCTCTGAAAGTGAACATACAAAAGATGAGATGAAGAAAAGAATGGAAAAAATTGAACAAGGTCTCAGGGAACTAAAGGACAGCAAAAGGCATGCAAAAATACATGTCATGGGTGTTCCAGAGGAAAAGAAAGGAAAAGGGACAGAAGGACTATTTAAAGAAATAATGGTAGAAAATTTCCCAACTCTATTGAAGGACGTAGATATCCATGTCCATGAAGCACAAAGTACTCCCATCCAAAAAAATCCAAATAGACCAACTCCAAGACACATACTCATCAGAATGTCAAAGGTCAAAGACAAAGAGAGAATTCTGAGAGCAGCAAGAGAAAAGCAATGCATAACATACAAGGGATATCCTATAAGATTAAGTGCTGATTTCTCACCAGAAACCATGGAGGCAAGAAGACAGTGGTATGATATATTGAAGATATTACAAGAGAAAAACTTCCAGCCAAGAATTTTATAACCAGCAAGATTGTCTTTCAAAAATGAGGGTGAAATTGGAATCTTCACAGATAAACAGAAGGGAGAATTTCTAAGCAAATGACCAAAATTTCAGGAAAAAATAAAGGGTGTGCTAGAGCCTGAAAAGAAAAGACAGGAGAAAGAGGCCTGAAAGAAAGTCTAGAAATGAAGATTATGTCAATAAAAGCAGCTAAAATTGTAAAAACAGAGGTGAAAATAAAATGACAGATAAAACTCAGATAGTCAGGAATAAACTTAACCAATGATGTATTCAGAAAACTGCAACTCCATGTTAAAACAAATTTTAAAAAGTCTTAAATAACTGGAAGAACATTCCATGCTTATGGATTGGAAGACTAAATATCATTAAGATGTCAATCCTACTCAAATAGATATACAGATTTAATGCAACCCCGATAAAAATAAAACCATCATAAAATTTTTTTTAATGTGTGCTTCTAAATATAGGTGAAATAAATATTTATGGCTTACACCTAAGTTAACTACTCTATCACTTTCCTGAACTAACATTAATAAGCATCCATTAGACCATTTGTACAATTTTATATCTGAAAGTATTCTAGAAACAAAGTATTTACATTTACAATATTACCACTAAACCATGTCTGTTCCTTAGTTCAGGATAGGATAAGATCCCCAATTTCAAACTGACTTATTTTAAAGGATGCATTCATTCTTTTGGCTTTTGTACAAAACTAAGGGAAACAATTGTGGATCTTAATCAGTCATATAAAGTGGTTTCTACACAATGAGTTTTAGGAAGTTCAAAAATAGGAGATGCTTTCCACAGTGGGACATGGCAATCTCTGGTTTTATTTTGAATAGCTCTGCAGGTGTTTTTGCTCTTGATTTAAATGTAATTGCATTTTTGAGAAATCAATGCATGTTTTCAGCTGCCTGAAGTGAATGGTATCTTTAATTTCAATCTGAAAAATAATGTGATCAACATATTTACATAATTTATTTTATTTGACAGTTTTAAGTGCTTCCAAATTCTGATTTTCTCTATGAAAATTCATTGAGGCCTCATCATTCCACCTTGTAATTATGAACAGTGATTTACAGCCTTTCATTCATTTATTCAGTCATCCCAATAACTCTATTCTTGTCTTGTGATTGTAGATATCTCCTCCTGCTTGGTTCCTGTCTATTTTCTGAGACTTATTCCCCAGGTTTTCTTTTGCTTTTGCCTCATATACTTTCAATGATTTACTTTTTTCCCCATTATTTAGCCATTATTAGTTTCTATTTTTCACAAATAAAAATCTCAATTAATAGCTGATTTCTTTTGAAAATACTATGTAAAATGAAGGCTCATAGTGATTTTAGAACTTTTACATTTACAAACTTACAAAACAAGTTTTTAGAGAAGCACTGGAATTATACTTATTCACTTCTGTTTTAAAACTCAGAGATTTTTGTCAGATTTGTGCTTCTTTATATGGATATTGAAAATGTGATATTTTAAATTTCCAATCAAAAAGCAAAACTAGATTAAGAAAGTATGTCTATTAAGAAGGACTTTTTTTTGTTATTGTCAAATTGAGTTTGGATTTTGTTATGTAGGTAATGGAAAAATATTAAATTACTTTTTTTTTTAAAGATTTATTTTTATTTATTTAATTCCCCTCCCCTCCCCCGGTTGTCTGTTTTCTGTCTTTTTGCTGCGTCTTGTTTCTTTGCCTGCTTCTGTTGTCAGCAGCACGGGGAAGTGTGGGCGGCGCCATTCCTCAGCAGGCTGCACTTTATTTCGCGCTGGGTGGCTCCCCTTATGGGTGCACTCCTTGCGCGTGGGGACACCCCTATGCGGGGGACACCCCTGTGTGGCGAGGCACTCCTTGCGCGCATCAGCACTGCACATGGGCCAGCTCCACACGGGTCAAGGAGGCCTGGGGTTTGAACCGCGGACCTCCCATGTGGTAAGCGGATGCCCTAAGCACTGGGCCAAAGTCCGTTTCCCTTAAATTACTTTTTAAATATTGGCTGTATGGCAATATTGGGCTGGCATGACTGTGAACTAGACTCCAAGAAGGATGTAGGGATGCTGCTCAGTTTCTAATACCCTTGTTATTGTGAGGTATTCCCTAATTGGGTGGTACACAAACTCTTCCTTCCACTTACAGAAATAAAAACAATTTTGTAGACAATTTTAATTCCCTCCATTTCAGAACTCTTCTCTTTGCTTCTATGTGACTTAGAATATATTTTAAAATGCCATGTATATATTCCTTATATTTCCCTAATTATATGTTTTCCTATCCATATACATATTTGGATACATATGTAGATGTGTGCTATGCCACTACTCTGGTAGCTATGGCAGCAGCATGAGAGTTAAGCGTGGTTACTTGGCTGCTCTTCTTTGTTACTCTGAATTATAAGTGATAAAATTATGGACTATATAAGATGGGGAAGGCAAAAAAGACTTAAGCATGGTGTAAAGCCATCTGGGTGTTGATGCTGGATGCATACCAATGAAAGAACATACTAGTATTAGATTTAGGCAAAACTGTATACAGGTAAACCAAACAAAGTCACAAGACTCAGTGTTTCTTTTTCTATTATTCACAATTTTGTCTCTATTAAATCTATTCCAAGACAAACCATGACTTAGGGAGAGCCCTCCACACTTTCCTCTAGTAACTCCAGGAAAAAAAAAAAAGATTATTATACAATTCTTTTTTTTTTATTATAAGACATTGTGTTTAATCATACAATGGCAAAATTTGCATAACATATGAGTGGAAGGAGCATCTCAGGACAAGGAATTATAGGAGCAACTACATAGAGGCATAAGTACATTGATGGTTGTATTAACTTCCTAGCTGCTGAAACAACTACCATACAAAGGATTGACTTAAAAACAGGAATTTATTGGCTTACATTTTCAGAAGCTAGAAGACTTGCTTCATCCCAGGCCCAGTATCTTCTAGCTGGCTGGCACTTCTGTCACTTGGCAATGCATATGGTGGCATCATCTCATTTCTCTTCTAGAATCCACTGACTTCCAGCTTCTTACTTCTCCAATGGCTTCTCTCTCTGGGTGGAATTTCCATGGCTTATAAGATTTTATCCATATTGGATTAAGGCCCACCCTCATTTAGTTGGGCACACCTTTTTTTTTTTTTCTTTATTTTTTTAATATTACATTTTAAAAAAAGGGGTCCCCATATACTCCCCACCCCCCTACCCCCACACCTCCCCCCATAGCAACAATCTCCTCCATCATCATGAGACATTCATTGCATTTGGTGACTACATCTCTGAGCACCCCTGCACATCATGGTCATTGGTCCACATCATAGCCCACACTCTCCCATGTTCCACCCAGTGGGCCATGGGAGGACATACAATGTCCAGTAACTGTCCCTGCAGCATCACCCAGGACAACTCCAAGTCCCCAAAACACCTTCACATCTCATCTCTTCCTCCCATTCCCCACCCCCAGCAGCCACCATGGCCACTTTCTCCACACCAATGCCACATTTTCTTCAATTACTAATCGCAATAATTCATGAATGGAATATCAGTAAGTACATTCTCATCCATATTCTATTCCTCCATCCTGTGGACCTTGGAATGGTTGTGTCCACTCCACATCTATATCAAGAATGGGCTTAGATTCCATGTGGATGCTGGATGCAATCCTCCTGCTTTCAGTTGTAGGCACTCTTGGCTCCATGATGTAGTGGTTGACCTTCTTCACCTCCATGTTAGCTGAGTGGGGTAAGTCCAATCAACCAGAGTGTAGGAGCTGAAGTCTGTTGAAGCTCAGGACCTGGCAATCATATGGTCAGTCCAGAGATTCAGATCACCTGGGTATATATTAAACCCCAGCAACTACAGTTCTGGTAAAAGTAACAGGAGAGGCTTGTGAAAAAAGATCACATCTGAGTCCAGCTCCATCACACAGAAACACAAACTCCAAAGAAGGGCCAACTGGCATGGCACTGAACTCCATCTGTCATGTCCATAGAACCTGTGGGTCTCTGTAGCCCTCAGAAGAACCAATATTCGGGGTTGTATCTACTTCATCTGTCTCTGGGACTCTGCTGAGTTGTGCATAAGGGCAACCCCTCTGATAACCTCCCGGCTCTTTTTGGAGACTCATAACCATATAAACTTATTTGTCCTTTCCATTTCCCCCTTTGTTCAGGTCAAAAAGTATTTTTAACTCCTGGTATTATATGTAGACTGAGATATTCTGCTGGTTCGAGTTAACCCTTTTATTCAAGGTCATTTTCTGGTTACATCATCAGCTGGTACTTGGTAGTAATCCCTCAGTGCTAGGGAGGATCATCCCCAGGAGTCATGTCCCATGCTGGGGGGAAGGCAACACATTTACATGCTGAGTTTAGCTTCGAGACTGGCCACATTTGAGCAACACAGAGGCTCTCAGGAGGTAACTCTTAGGCACCCTGCAGCTCTAGGCCTTGTTCTTATTTCAGGTGCACAGGCTCACAAGCATAGTCATTAGGATCAAGGCTCATTGTTGGACGTTCATTCTCTTTTGGTCTTTGGTGTTGCACTTGGGGGATTGTTGCTATTCCTTTAGGGACTGTGATAGAGCTCCCCTGGCTAGGAACTCAGCACTCCCTCAGTTGTTGTTTTTAATTGTATCCACTATGAAAATATCCAAACATTTTTATGTACCCTGGATATATGCCCTGGAGAACTCCCTGCCAATCATGTATCCCCTGTTAATAACATCCCATACCAGTATTCCTCCACTGCCATTGTTGAACCTCTCTGTAATCCAAAACTTCCTGAAAAGTGAAGCCCAATATATTGCCAGGTACAATTCTTATTAAAAGATTAATATATTTTTCCAGATCTGAACCCAGATTCTGATCAGTTAGGCTTTAATCTGATTTCATCCCTTGATATAGTTGTTTGAGTTAGTCTCACACATTCAACATAGATTTAGCATGGGATAATGTTTCCTATAAGAAAAATCAGCTTATGGTAATGAGAATAAGGGACAGTAGAAGCTTGGAAGTAGAAACATCAGATATTTGATGCATTTAATGTCTATCATATTTATTTTCTTTATATCCCCGAAAGTGAGAAATAGTAAGAGGTCCTGGAATATGGGGTAGAAATAAGTGTGAATTGTTATTTTAATTCTTGTTGCAAAAGGGTCATTGGGTCTCATAGGTATGAGAACCACTCTTTAAAGTGTAGATGAAAACAACACACATCTGATTACAACACTGTAGAGACTATGTTTTCAATGTTTACATAATATAAACAATATAAACCATTAGTGTTTCAGGAATTAAAGATCTAAGTTTCTTAATCATGATTAAAAAGGTTAATCAGTAAATGGTCTGAGAATCAGCATCCCCTTTTCAGTAACCTGTGCTATCCATGCTTCTGAAGAACATGACATCTAGAAACATTCTCAGTATTGTCCTTTCCAATGCCTGTGCCACATGCACAATGGGCCCAGCTGTGAATTCTTCTAATTACATCCAATTCTGAATATATGTGAAAACAGTGAAATACTCCAATTCTTAAAGTCTATTACTAGCATTCAACTTAATAGAAACATATTGCTTTACCCAGTTACCCAGAATTACCAATTGCCAGACAAGACTGTAGCCAAACATTTTAGTCACTGCACATTTGTGAGTGGCTTCAAGGATATCCATGTCCAGATTTGACAGTTGTACCCTATGCTGATCCAGGTGCATTGTCCAAGTCTATTATGAACATTTCAAGTGAGATAATGTTCTTTTCATTCTTTATCTTCTTAGAATAACACAGAATGGACAAAAGGATATTCAAGTGAATTTCTCTTTGCGTTATCTGAGACAAATAGGTTTTCTCAATAAAAGTCAATATATTTAAAAGAGGATAGAATAGATAATATGCAAGTTCTCCTCCGGATCTAAGAAGTCTATAATCCTGCAACACTCAGGTGAGAATTAATAAATGGGTGATTATATCATAAAAAATAAAATCTAATATATATACCCACTTTTGCCAGGAAGAAAGCTTGGGGGGACTTGCACCATGCTCTCTGGGAGAGTACAGGTGATTTCAGCCGGTACAGACTGGACCATCAACATTTGGGGCTCCCAAAAGCATAAGAGGGGAGCTATGTTTCCTTGGCCTCTCTGGGCAAATGCCAGTGCTTTCAGACCACATGGACTGTTTTGTTGAGCACCTTTGATTCCATCCCTACCCCTCCCATAGGATAGGAGGGGGCTGGTGTTTCTTCAGCCTCTCCAGGCTACTGCAGGCATTTTTAGCCCACAGAGACAGGATACTTGTACACTTGTAGCTCCATCACTGCCCTCCAATAGGATAGGAGAGGAGCTGTGTTTCCTCAGCTTCTCTGGGCAACTGCAGATGCTTTTGGTCCTAATGTACTATTTTGTTGGACAACTGAGGTTCCATCCTCACTGCTTAAAGGGCAGAAGGGAAGTCTCTAAGGGAAGCTGCAGGAACTTTCAGCCACATATATTAAATTGTTGGGTACTCCAGAGGGTCTATTTCCACCCCTGGCAGGAGAGTGGTGGGCCAGAGCCATGTTAGTCTACCTGGTCAGCTGTGGTCAGTTTTAACTTGCATGGCTTTAACCCACATTGCTGCTCACACTTGCAGCACCATCCCTGCCTAGGCAAGTGAAGATGGTGTATGAAGCTTTATCAGTCTCTCCAACAACTACAGACAGTCTTGACCTGCATGGTTTGGATTACTACACATGGCCGCAGTTCTGTCACTGCCTCTGACAGAAGAGGAAAGTGGGAGGAACTTCATTGGTCCCTGGGGCAATGCAGGCAGCTTGATCCTTCACAGCTTACAGCACCAACTACATCCTTGACTCCTCCAATACAACTAGCAAGGGAGAAAGGGCAAAAAAGTCCTAAACTAAAGAAAGAAATTGCACCCAGAATAAATACGTCTAGTAATCCAGATACTAAGACACCAACAAAAATTTACAATCCATACCAAGAAACGGGAAGTCAAAGAAATAAGATAAGCCTCCAAATGACATAAAGGAGTTGAGACAACTAATTATAGATGTTCAAACAAAGCTCCTTAATAAATTCAATGAGATGGCTAAAAAGATTAAGGATATTAAGCAGACATTGGGTGAGCACAAAGAAAAATTGAAAGCATACACAGAAAAATAGCAGATCATATGGGAATGAAAGGCACAATAAATGAAATGAAAAAAAAAAAGCCACACAAATCACTGGAGACATATAACAGCAGATTTGAGGAGGCAGGAGAAAATATTGGTGAGCTTGAAGATATGGCCTGTAAAAATAACATACAAATGAAAAGATAAACAAAATAATGGAAAAAAAAATTGAACAGCATCTCAAGGAACTAAATGATGGTAAAAGATGTGCAAACATGCAGTCATGTGTGTCCCAGAAGGAGAAAAGAAGGGAAAAGAGACAGAAGGGATATCTGAAGAAATAATGGCTGAAAATTACCCAAAGCTATTGAAGGACATAGTTATCTGTGTCTATGGAGCACAATATACCCCCATCTGAATAAATTTGAATAGGCCTACTTTAAGACACATACTAATCAGAATGTTAAATGCCAAAGACAAAGAGAATTCTGAGAGCAGCAAGAGAAAAGTGATTCATCGCATACAAAGGATACCCAATAAGATTAAGTGCTGATTTCTCATCAGAAGCCATGGAGGCAAGAAGGCACTGGTATGATTTATTTAAGATACTGCAAGAGAAAACCTGCTGGCATTTTATATCTGGCAAGGTTAACTTTCAAAATGAGGGCAAGTTTAGAATATTTACACATAAATAGAAATTAAGAGAGTTTATAACAAAGAGATGGGCTTTGCAGGAAAAAGTGAAGGGAGTGCTACAGTCTGAAAAGAAAATGCAGGCAAAGTGACTTGGAAGAGTGTTGAGAAATGAAGATTATGTCAGTAAAAGTAACTAAGAGTCTCAAAAGATTGGTGAAAATAAATATAAAAGATAAATACCAAAGTTCAAAATGGGTTGAGTAAATACTGCCTTTACAGAAATAACATTGAATGCTAATGGGTTAAACTCCCCAAAGGACAGACTGGCAGAATTGAGAAGAAAATATGATTCTTCTATGTGCTGTCTGCAAGAGCTTGACCTTAGACCCAAGGATACCAATACATTGAAAGTAAAAGGCTGGAAAACGTTTTTCCATGCATGCAGTAACAACAACAACAACAACAACAACAAAAACAAAAAACAACTGAAGATCATTTCTTATATTGGATTAAATAGACTTAAAAAAAAACTGTTATTAGAGACAAGGAAGGACATTATATATTAATAAAGGGCACAATTCATGAGGAAGAAATGACCATCATAAATGTATATGCACCTAACCAGGAGGCCCCAAATTACATGAAGCAAATAATGACAAAAATTGAAGGGAGAAATAGAGGTCTATTCAATCATAGTTGGAGACGTCAAAACACCATTCTGCATTGGATATAACATTTGGGCAGAGGATCCATAAAGAAACAGCTTGAATAATATGATAAATGGACTAAACCTAGCAGACATATATAGAACATTGCACCCCAAAACAGCAGGATATACATTCTTCTCCATTGCCCATGGATATTTCTCCAGGACAGACCCTATGTTGTGTCACAAAGCAGATCTCAATAAATTTAAAAAGACTGAAATTATTCAAAGCACTTTCTCTTATTATAATGGAATAAAGTTGGAAACAAGAGGCAGAAAAGGGAAAAAATCACAAAAATATGGAGATTAAACAACATACCCTTAAATAATCAGTGGGTCAAAGAAGAAATTGCAAGAGAAATCAATAAATATCTTGAGATGAGAATGCAACTTATCACAACCTACAGAATACAGCAAAGGCATTGCTGAGAGGGAAATTTAAAGCCTTCCATGCTTACATCAAAAAAGAAGAAAGATCTAATATCAATTACACAACTACACAGTTGGGGGAAGTAGAAAAAGAAGAGCAAAATATTCTCAGGCAAGCAGAAAGAATGAAGTAACAGAGATCAGGGTAGAAATAAATGAAATTGAGAACAAAATACAGTATTAACAATATCAAAATTTGGTTCTTTGAGAAGATTAACAAAATTGACAAGCCCTTAGCTAGACTGACCAAAAAAAAGAGAAGATCCAAATAAAATTAAAAAATGAAAATGGGGGCATTACTACTGACTCCACAGAAAAGAGATCATAAAAGGATATTTTGAACAACTGTACACCAACAAACTAGACAATGTAGAAGAAATGAAAAGAATTCCTAAGAATGTACAAAGAACCTACAGTGACCCTAGATAAAATAGACCTCAGCAAACCAATCACAAGTAAAGAGATTGAAACAGTCACTAAATAACTCCCCAAAGTGAAAAACTCAGAACCAGATGCTTTCACAGGTGAGTTCTACCAAGCATTCAGAGAAAATGTATTACCAATCCCACTAAAAATCTTCCAAAAATTTGAACAAAAAGGAATGCTACCAAACTCAATCTAGGAAACCAATATCACCCTAATACCAAAGCCAGATAAAAAATATCACAAAAAAAGAATATTACAGACCCATTTCACTAATGACTATGATGCAGAAGTCTTCAACCAAATATTTGCTAGTTGAATCCAACAACACATTAAAAGATTTATCCATCATGATCAGGTGGATTTTATACCAGGCATGCAAGGGTGATTCAACAAAAGAAAATTAATCAACATCATACACCACATTAATAAATCAAAGAAGAAAAATCACATGATCCTTTTGATTGATGTAGAAAAGGCATTTGACAAAATACAGCAACCTTTCTTGAAAAAATACTGAAAAAAATAGGAATTGAAGGAAACTTTCTCAACATGATAAAGGCCATATATGAATAATGCACAGCTAACATTGTAATCAATGGTGAAAGACTGAAAGCTTTCCCTTTGAGATCAGGAACAAGACTAGGATGTCACTGTCACCCCTGGTGTTCAATAATTTAGTGTCAAAGATTCTAGGTAAAGCAAGCAGGAAAAAAAAGAAATAAAAGGCATCCAAATTGGAAAGGAAGAAGTGAAACTTTTGCTATGATATGATCCTATATCTAGAAAATCACCAAAATCTACAACAAAGCTGCCAGAACTAATAAACAATTTCAACAGAGTGGCAGGAATCAAGATTAGTATGCAAAAAATCAGTTTCTATACACCATAAATGCACCATTTGAGGATGAAGTGAGGAAAAAAATCAATTTACAATAGTGTCTAAAGAACCAGATATTTAAGAATAAACCTGAACAAAGATGTAAAGCACTTGTATTCAGAAAACTACACTGCTTTGCCAAAAGAAGTTTTTAAAAGACCTAAACAAATGGATTGGAAGATCATTTATCATTAACAAATGGATTTGGAAGATCAAATATCATTAAGTTGTCAATTCTATCCAAATTGATATACAGATTCAATGCAATCCCTATAAAAATTCCACCAGAATTTTTTTTTAAAAAATGGGAATCACAATAATTAAATTTTTTTGAAAGGGTAAGAGGCCTCAGATGCATGGTCTCACTAATATGAACTAAATATGGAGAATAAATGCATGGAATTAAAACCTACAGTATAGGTTATTAGAAAGTAAGAGGAGGACTGTGAAGGGGTACTGATGCTTAATGTATGTAGAAGTTTTAATGAACTTGACTGTAAAAGAGTGGAAATGGATAGAGTTGATGGTAACCCATTATAGTGAATAGAACTAAAACATCTGGTTTATAAATGGAATTGTGGCTGAAAAGAGTAGTCTAGAGATAGAAACACCTGTTGAAAGAAAGCTAGAGAATAACCTAAGGAGTGAATAACATATGAACCCAAAGGTGGATGAGAATTGTGGTTAATGGTACAAATACAGGAATGTCCTTCTATGAACTAGAACAAACATATCACTATTAGAAGGTGGTAAGAATGTGGAGAAGTATGGGAAAAATACAATTTAACATATGAACTATAGTTAACAGCAATACTGGCATAGTCTTCAATCAATTCCAAATAAGTACTCTGTTAATAATGGGGGGGGGGGACGGTTCAGAAAAAAAACAAAAACAAATGTGTTCTATAGACCATAGTTAGTTGAAACTGTCTGATGGTATTATCTCATGATTTGTAATAAATGTTCCACAGCAATGTAGTGTGTTAGTGGAGAGGAGTTGTGTAGGAATTCCACACATATGCATGATTGTTTTGTTAAGTTCATACTTTCTCTAATAAATATATGTTAAAATAAAATAAAAATTAAAAAAAAATTAGTAATGAATAAATGTAAGGGCAAAATGCAACCACATACCAAATTAGATTTATTAGTATTGTACTAATGGAAGAGCTTGCAACATTGATATAAAGATAGTGGTTACAAGAGGTTCTAAGGGGAGAGGGAGGGAAGAATAGTTGGAGCATAGGGCAATTTTAGAGTACTGGAATTGTTTTGCATGAGATTGCAATGGTAGATAAAGGCCATTTAACGTTTTGCCAAAACCTCTAAAAATGTACAGTGCACAGTATAAACCATAATGTAAACTATAGACCTTGGTTAATAGGAATGCTTCAATATTGGTTCATTGATTGTAATAAATGTACCACACTAATGTAAGATGTTATTAATAGGTGAAAACGTGGGAGTGGCAGGGTTATATGGAAATCCCTTATACTTTCAGTGTAATTTTTCTGTATTCTAAAACTTCTCTAAAATAAAGTGTATTTAATAAAAAAAAAAGCAGATAAACAAACAAAAAATCAAACAAACAGCAAAACAGAAAAAAACCGAAAGGAGGAGTGGGGTGGGAGGGGGTGGGGGGGAATACGGAACCTCTTATATTTTTTAATGTAATATTTTTTTTGTGATGTAAATACCTTCAAAAAAATAAAATTTATAAAAATTATGGGCTGGGGGTGTGGGGATTGGGATATATGGGTACCTCTTATGTTTTTCATGTTTTTTTAATGTAAAGTTTTGTGATCTGTTAACTTTAATAAAAAACTGTAAAAGATAAAAAAAATTAAAAAAACAAAGGAGCTATTAAAGTTAATGCTGTTTTAAAAATGAATGGTGGTGGTGATGGTTGTATAATACTGTGAATGTAATTAACAACACTGAATTATATATTTAAACGTGGTTAAAGGGGGAAATATTAGATTGTACTAGAATGAAATTTTTTTAAAAAAATCCAGGAAACTGCAAACACAGTGAACCCTAAGTTAAACCATGGACTAAAGTTAATAGCACAATTATAAAAATGTGCTTTCATCAGTTGTGACACATGTACCACACCAATGCAAATTGTTAATAATAAGGTGGTATATGGGAATCCTATATTTTATGCATGATTGTTCTGTAAATACATGAATTCTTTAATTAAAAAATAATAGGGTGAAATCTAGTTAGACACAATCAATAAGCCTAATAAGAATATGCCACACATTTTCATTTTCTGCCTGCTATATTTTAGTAAATATTTATTTATCTACAAGTATTGAATATATTTGCTAAAATCAAATTCCTGGAATCTTAAGCTAGGAAAATGGAAATTATAAAATGGCCCCCAAAAAAATCAAATATATGCTAGGGAAAAACAAAAAGAGCTCCTAAAGTCTGTTGGTACAGAAATATAAGACCAATGACATACAGTCTTC
Organism: Dasypus novemcinctus; assembly: GCF_030445035.2. Lineage (NCBI taxonomy): Eukaryota > Metazoa > Chordata > Mammalia > Cingulata > Dasypodidae > Dasypus > Dasypus novemcinctus. The sequence continues at coordinate 68,013,229 of NC_080682.1, read as the reverse complement.
CAGATAGTATGCTGTTTAATAAACTTAATTATATGACAATCAGATATAGAATCACTGATAAAAATTCTAACAGGATATTTTTAAAAATCTACTTTTAAAATTTGGAATAATATTTTTTGATAGTGTTCTTGTTGAGTGTCATGAAGCTGGTAAAATAGAAAAGTTTATAAATGCATATTTATAGAAGATATTTTATTAAGGTGGAAAGGTAGAATCGCCATTTATAAGTTTATAAATTAGCCATTATCTTGGTGATTGAGAAGCAGAATTATTGATTCTAATCAGTCATTTATGAATGAGGATTTTATGGTTGCTGAAGCTGAAATTAAAGTTGGAAGGACTATCAAATAAGAGACACATGAGGTTTTCAGATAAGAATTCAACATTTGGCACAAGGATCTCTTTACAAACTGGCATAAAAAGATTAAAAAATTTTTTTGAGGTAGTCACGTAACCTGGATATATTTGTTTTTATTCTAAAATAAATGGTTTCTTGAGTGATAATTGATGTAGTATGTATTTTAATATTCCAATGAACAAATTGTACATAGAAATTAATGTGTGTATGGACATATTTGTATATTATACTAATAGAATTCTCTAAAAGTCAAATAATTAAAAACATTCTGGGGCCATTTACAGGATTTGTAAAATTTCCTACAGCTTTTATTAATACTCAATTTTACCTTGGTTAGCATCTAATAGCAAAACTAAATTTCATAATAGAGAATCTATGTCATCTTGAAAAAGTTAAAATATGTTTAATACACTGTTACTGTTTAATAAAGCAGAGACCATGTAAATCTATTTGCTAATATGTCTACCCTTCCAAAATATTCTGTTCATAGACAAATCCTAAAATCTTTTTATTTAAATGGTAATCACTTGAAAGTACCTGCATTCAGCATACAGTCTAATATGTGCATCCTGGGAACAAATTCATATTGATATTTGTGCATTTTATGTATAACAGTTTTAGAATGAGGTCACAACCATTTTAAGAGTTTTTAAATTAATTCATTCACTAAAATTTTTGAGTATCTATTTGCATTTTTCACTGAGGACATACCTAAGTGTATAATAATATAAGAATCATAGTTTTATGTTTTTTGAAAAACTTAACAGAGCTCCCAAGTTTGTGAGTAAAGCAGATACATGAAATATCACAAACATTGAACATCTCCATGTTTGTAAACCTACTTCAGATTTTCTGGAAATGAACATGTCCTAATCCATTGCATGATATTTACAGTCAAAGTTTCCTCCTTTTCTTTTTTCTTGTTTTTTCTTGTCTTTTCTCTTCTTTTCTTTTCTTTTCTAAGAAGCACCATGCAGACCAAGTAAATGGAGAAATATTTTGAAGCTATGAATTTAAGATATTCAGCTATTGTCAAATAAGATAAAAACAACAAGCTTATTCCTCAGCAATAGCACAATCTTCATTAACAAGCATTCACTGAAAAACACCTGCAAGGAGAATAATGTTTCCTACTGTAGACACCCGGATATATTCAGCTTTTAGTTTAGGTGAAGGAGCAGGAACTGAACGTAAGCAATAAGGACCACAAAAACAACAGCAACAACAAAAGTGCTCATTCAATGCTCAACAAACTTATGTGAAGTGAATATTTCTACACCTCTATTTGCTCACAGCAGCACTTTTATTATGTTATTTTACATTTTCTCTTTCACATTTTAATGTGAATGATATTTGTGAAAACTCTTTTACAAAATAACAACAGAAATTTTCAGAGAATAGTACACATAATCACATCATTTGATCACATTAAGAATTTTATTTGCTCATCATGCCTCCTAGATTTTTGTATACATTTTATTCATATGAATTAAAAACACAGATTGTCTTTTATTTTCTATATTTTCACTCAACATTAGAATAGATTATGTAAAGCTCTTGTGTGTAATTTTTTCACTTACATCCAATTTGATTCAGGAACAAAAACACATGCACACTCCATAATATGGATTATAGATTTTTTTCCCAAAACTTGGACCAGTGGAAATTGTTTTTCCCCAATAACAATTTAATCTGAGCATCCATCCAAGAAAATAATTATAACTTTAATTTATTTTTGATAACTGTATAATTTTTATTATGCATTCTGTGTTTTAACTGTCTTCATATCTGTAGCCCACACTAACACCGCATGTGAGCCTTGTGAAATCAAATAATCTTCTGTTGTACATTTGTATTCTCAAGATTTCACACAATATGAGATTCATAGGTGTCAGTAGATATCTGTGAGTGACTGTCATAGAATATGTATAAATGAATCAATACTTTGGCACAGAAAAATGTGTGCCATGTAGACATTATGTTTGATAGAAGCTCAAAGGAAGGAACTATCACAGCAAGAAGGCAGGTCGTAGAAACCTTTCTGAAGCAATTGCAGGCAGGGAAATTAGAGTAGGCATTAGACATGGAAGGAGGAGAGGAGAAAATGAAAACTGGGATAATAACTAGATCAAATCAGGTTCAGGAATTAGAATCTGTAACCAGACCAACTGGGCTGCAGGAGATTGTGTATATTAGTAAGAAAAATGTCTGGTGAGAGATGGTCAAATTTTGTTTTTCCCACAAGTCAGTCTATTTATTTTCAGTGTGGTGCACTATGATTTTAGCCATACTTTGTGAAGATTGCTCTAAAAAGAATATGTTAAATAAGTTTAGGAATGGAGACTATTGGAGTACGCTAGTAATTTGGCTCTTTGAGGCACCCAGCAGATGGGAGCTTGGGTTAGCTGAAGGGCAATGGAATGAAAATTTAGGAATGGTAAGAAGAAGCAGTATGAAAAAATCAGTAAGATTTCATGGCTGACTTTTCCCCTTCCCTTTGCTTTGATGTTAATATGTATTCTTCTGTCCTTTTTTATGCAGTTGATTTGATTTGGGTGATTACCCTGTTGAGAAAAAAAGAAGAAAAAACAAATCTTCAAAATTATGCAACTCTTTACTTAGACCTCTCCATATTTACCATGTCTGTAATAAAATATTCATAATGAGAAATACAGCATGAAAAGAGTCACGGAGATCTAAGACACTGAGTTTACTACTCATGAACTTCTATTATCTGAAAATTGTACTACATATCTCTTATCTCCCTCCTTGTTTTCAGGGAATCTGGCCAGTTTGCAATAACATTGTCTTTGAATATTAAGTTTCACAACTGAAAGAGAGTGGTGCACATGTGCATCCAAAATGTCACAGATCTTTCAGTAAAGATTTTTTTTTAATAAAATTTCTAATCTCATGAAAACTGCAAATTTCTACTCATCAAACATTTTAGGTTAAATTCCAGAAATCTTTGTGTGGCATTTGGGAATAGACTGGAATTCTGGCAAAGAAAGTGGGAAAAAGAGACAGAAAAGTACAGATTCCAACTATTAATTGGGACCACATGTTAAATACCAAACTGAGGTGACTTGATTATATAATTTCCTGAGACAGAAAAAGAAAAATAGATTTCATTTGAATCTGTTGAAAATATGGATAATTTTTCTAAGTAACATGTACATAAACATGTTTTGACAATTTTCTTCCTCTTCATCTGATCTGGATAAAGAAATACAATGCTGCACACTCCTAATAATTGAAGGGTTTAGAAATTTCTTAACTTATTTACTTGTATATATAGACTGTGTTTAAGTGCCTCATCAGAGATACTTTCTTGACTCACTCTAAACTGTATGTCTTTTATTATTTTACCAGGTTTCACTGGTCCTCAGGTTTCTGATGTTTTATAATTTATAATTAAGTTATTATCTGTGGTGATATTTGAGGTGTGAAGTGGTACAATATTAATTCTACATGGGATTTCAGTAAGTTGAGGGTAAAAACTGACAGCCATAGGGAAGCCACTATAAATAAGAAGAGTTATATCTAAAATGCTATGTGAGAAGATATAGTAAATGCTGATGAATATCAATTGATCAAAACTTAGGTTTAAAAGTAGCAAGATAGGGAAAAAGGCAAAGAGTAAAGAAAACAAATAGTGAAATAGATAAATCCAAGCATACTGATTACATTACATTACATGTAAATGTCTAAATGTTTCAATTTAGTGAAAGAGATTGTTGGACTATACAAAATGTAAGACCTAATTGTATGATATCTATAAAAATGCACTAACCCTATAAAGACACAAATCACAAATAAAATATAGAAAAATGTACATCATTAAGACTACTAACAGAAAAAAGCTGTCATGTCTATTGGAGAAATATTATTCAAATTCTATCAGTTTACCCTCTCCTAATGCTGAATTTGTTTATTCTCAGCTAAGTGAGACTTATTTTTGTGCTTGGGTCTTCTTTCCCATGTTGTATTTTGGAAATTATCTCTAGGTAGAAAGCCATGACAACTGTAGGGATTATTCTGTGCATTCCATCTTTATTAGAGATTATGGTCTGGTAATTTCTGTTGTCCAATATCTGAAAATACTTGTTTCAAATATTTTTGTCCAGTTTTCCAGTTTATTGCAAGAGGGCTGGTGTGTTGCCCGATGCTCAGTCATAGCCACAAGAGATATTTGTTTAATTGATTTTTGACAAATACTGTCAGGTATTTCAATGGGTTATGAATAACAGCATATTTGTATGTTTTAAAAAGTGAACCTGGATGTCTACCTCATATCCTCTCAAAAATTATAATTCAAAGAATATTATAAATAAAAACAAAACTCTAAAACTCCTAGAAAATATTTAGGAAAAAACTTTTCATGACTTTGGGGCAGATAAAATTTTCTTATATAGGACTCAGCAAGCATTAACCATAATTAGCAGTGATAAAGTGAATTTTATCAAGACATACTAGAGTGATTTTTTGCCTCCCCAGGGAAAATCAAATATCAGTTTATTCTTGCTGCTGCATATCCCATTTTCATTCCATAAAGTTCTAGAAAAGAGATATATTCTCCAGTCAGAATTATTCCATAATCACACAAATTTAGAAAGAATAATACATATGTCACATCAATGAAATAAAGGCTCTAAGAAGACTGCTGGGGAAAAAAAAAAAAAACCTTAACTTTATTCAACACATATTCCACATAATCAAGTCCCTATCTCTCTTTCTTTTTTTTTTCTGGTGAACATTATTAACATCTAATTTAATGGCCCTGTGAAACACCATTTTAGAAACTCTAGCATGAGTTATGGAATAGAGAGGCTCTTGCAGAGTCACTAATGGTTTGGAAAGTATTTGACACTGTATTCATTTGGCAGGACATCCTGGTCCCTGAAAATCTATTTGAAGTAGTTAAGGAATGCCTATTCTGGAATCTCAGTCTTCTAAGCAGACAAAAAAGGTTAATATAATAAATAGTAATGTTTAAAACTGGTCCTGTGTAGTTTATCCTACTTAAAATTAAAGTTTTCTATTTTTGAAAAATATAAATTGTGAGGAATGGATATTAGAGTATATTATACAATATTGATATTTCTAACATCCAAATCAGCATTCAAAATTCCCACCTGAGTGTTGGCAACTTGAATAAATTCAATGTTAGTTACTATGTTACCAAAAAAATTTTTTTAAAAAGGACAGAAAAAGGTGTAAGTGCTATAAGTAGAAACATAAAGTTTAAGTAGTATAGACTATACAGAGCCAATTTTAAGTATATTATTATATTATTAAATTTAATAATCTATACCTGTTTCTAATCATTTGTGATAAACAAGTTAATCAGGTATGAATTGTTTAATACACAAATGTTCATGCCAGGTGTACTTCACTGATCTTTTCTCATTTTTAAAGTGGGTTATTTTTACTCTATAATCTGAGCAACCCTGCAGAGTTGGAACATATCAGTATATATTTCCTCATTGTAGTTTCCATGACTTTAAATGTAGGGGAATACATACATCAAATTGTCTTTTAAATCCCTGATTTTTTGTCCTGATTTATGTTGAGTACAAATATTTGCAAGAAGACATTATTAAATGAATTGATACCTTACTTCCAATTTGTGTAAAATATTTCATGGCACTGAAATTCTAAAGAAGCATTTTAGAATTTCTTTTCTTCACTAAAGAGAGAGAAAAAAATATATAGGCAAAGATTTCTGTCAAACTAGGACAGCTGTACCCCTGAGTGCTTGACTGGAAAACAAAAAAGGAAAAGATATTCAAAGTCAGGTGGAAACTGAGTGAAGAACTGTTAAATTTGATGTATTCATTCAGTCATTTATTCACTCTGCATAAAAAGCTAACTTTTCTGATGGTGCTAATAAAATACACTCTCTCTTTAGAGTTGTTATGAATAAGGTATACTTTGCCATTACACCGTTTGCTCTGGTAGAACCAGTATGAGTTTTAACATCCTATGGGGTATACAAAGTTCTTTGAACTCCTCTAGTCCCTCTATGTAATAAAGGGTGTGGGGGAACAATTTGGGGAGGTTATGTACAATATGACTATAAGAAAAGACAGAAAAGCCTGAGTGTAATGAGGCAGATATAATTGAACAGCTTATATTCAATATAAGAGTATAAAAGAGTTTATATTCCTATGGGTAAAAACACATGGGCTCCAAATCAGAAGGATCAGACATATGAATCTAGGTCAATTATGGAAGGTTCAAAGGGTTAACAGATGTGCCTTTACTCATGCCAGAAGAGAGAGCAGATGTTCAGAAGTCTGCAAGAATAAATGCCTTCTGAGAATCAAGGAGCGCTTTGAGTGCAGTATTCAGGAGTCAGGAATATAAGACGACTCTCATCCCATAGTCCTTAAAGGGAAGCAAGATCCTGTGATGAGTCTTTGTCTATATCATGTTAGGGTATGATATGAGCAGCATCTACATGATGTTAGGGATGATCGCTTGTTCTTTCACAGGTTGCTTTCTGAAATTAGTACCTATTGCATATTTGATACTAAAAGCATTTTATAAAATAACATATGAGAACCTAAAGCTTACATGTTATTTTATAAAACACAGTGATGGGGGAGGTTGTTGGTGTGAGAAGAGTGGGTTGGGAGGTGTGGGGGTATACGGGAACCTCTTTTTTTTAATGTAACATTTTTTGTGATGCATATCTTCAAAAAAATACGATTTAAAAAATGATGGGGTGGGGGTGGGGAGTGGTTTGTAAGGGAACCTTTTATGTTTTTTTAATGTAACATTCTGTGTGATCTATTAACTTCAATTTAAAAAAAAAGAACCTAAAGCAAATTAAATGTAAGGCAAATATTTAGAGTAGACTGGGACACTATTGGAAGTGCTGAATGAAGTTTCATTTTTTAAAAGAACATGTTAATTCTAATTAATCATAATTTTAATTGAATAAAAATAACATTTTTTACATTATATATTTAACAGTTTATATACGTTTATCATATCTCACACATCACAAAGGTCTTATCTGTGAACTAAGTATGGACCAATGGTGCTGTCATATCTAAAGACATTCTTAATATTTTACCACTTCTTAGCAGTAAAAGTTTATTTCTTTCCTCAGAATAAAAGCTTGAAAAACAAACTCTTGTCAGGAAACAAGCTGTGTGGAATCCATGCAGAAGAGGTAAGTTAGTTTTCTCTTATTCTTTCCTCAACTAGATTAAAAAAATATTAGTGCCAATTTTTTCTTTAAACTAGATACTTGGTAACATTTTTCCTAACGTAAATGTAAATAATTAAATAAAATATAACACATTTTAAATTCTGGATATTTTAAAATTTCTTTATATCATATACTCCCACCACATCCAAATTTCATAACCTACAATGTGACAAGTGAAGTAGACAGGAAAAGAGTAATTATGAAAAGACTACCATTCCTCTAAAGAAAATCATTTCACCTTTCCTACTTTATAAAAACAGCATAATATCTGTATTCTCTGATACCATTTTGGTCATTGTTTATATAACCCTTATGTCCTTCTGGTATATATATTTTATCTGATTTATGTAGATAGCAAATAAAGACTGAAGACCCAGTACAAACCTCTTATATAATGTCTAGTAATATTTGGTTCACTGGAGAAAAGGAGCCATCCCATCAGGATCACTGCTGTTTGATTAGTAAAAAGATATTCATTAAAGTTAAGAAATGATAGCACCTCCACATATTGGGAACTTAATTTATTATTATAAGGGGAAGAGTTTAAAGGACATCAGAATGAGAAAAGAAAGAAATCAAGGAATGATGAGAAAATTCTTACCTGCAAAAATATGAAGATGTTTAGTTGCAAATATAACAAGCTTAACAATATTAATAATGACTCCCAGAAATAAGTATTCATTAGGCAAGGAAACCTTTACATGAAAAAAGATTTTAAATATTAATGATTTACCTGGATGTATTATTTTAAATGGTCCTATGCCAATGTCATTTGCCTATATATAAAATTGATACTGCTTTCTGTTGAAAGATCAGAAGAAAAAGGATCAGCTGATACAAAAAAAAAATGTTTTAAGTGATTACGATCTCCATCATGTGCCTAAATAGGTGATATCTCAGGAAAAAAAAACAAAAAACAACTATACTTTCCTAAGATGGTTTTCTGGAATCCTTGCTTAATAGGATTTTTTTCAGATTTCTTTAGTAGCAAATACCTGTAAGCCCAATAAATTTTCATTTCTTTATGTCATCTATGTGATATACAATTTATCTACCAAATTTTATGATGGCAACAGATCTTTACAGTGAAGGATGCTGGGCTTGACCATACTCAATAACCTTACTCAACAAATACATTACTGGGCTCTAATTCCAGGACAGGACATTTGTTTCATATTCATCTTAGTTAAAAAAACAAAAAGAAAGCTTTTTAAAAAAGACATTCTGGCTAACCCAGTTTTAACTGAAATAATTACTTCCTGTACTTCTTGTCTGCCAAATTTATCCATTCTTTATGATTCCTTGTTTAATGCAATAGAAATATATTCAAAGTAAATGTGATTCTTTATTCCCTAAGGAAAGGAGAAACAAATCACTGTTTTCCAGATCCTAAAAGAAGCAGATGCAAAGATAATATAAGATATGAAAAAAAAATATTGAGAAGAGTCTGCAAATGGTAAATGAGAAGGATAAGAAATAGGCAGGAGAAACTTCATACCACCATGCAGATTTGACCTCTTTGAAGGAAAGGAAGGCAAAAGAAGGCTTGGGTTGAAAGAGTACATTGACTTGCACAAGACAGGAGTTTACCCCTTTTCCATAGTAGTCTAGAAGTAAGTGGCTTGGTGCTGGTGGAACAGCTCTACAGTCTTCAAACATGAATCCACCTCCAGTTCCAAAAGACCTTATTATTTCCTTGCAAGGACTAGGATGATGACTTGGTGAAGCATTCCTTTTCAGGAGCCCAGTTAGGAAGTGATGGAACATATAGCATTGTACCCTGTTTGCCAGAAATATAATCATATGCCAAGAAAGTATAAAATGGGAGGGTGTAAAATTTTATCTCAAGGGTGGCAGTCATGGGTCCAACCTAAACTTGAGGTTTCAAAGAAGCTGAAAATTTAACTTGGTGGATAAATAAATGTTGTTATCACAATCACTAAAATGCAAGTCTAACTTGCTATAAAATAATCCATTTTAGAATATGCCTTCCATTATTATTGATTAAAAATGAATGGAAATTTTCAGCACATAGAAACAAAAGGTTGAGTCCCTATAATTTGAAAAACCAAACTGAATGCTTTCTGGGTCTGAGCCTGTGGTATATTTCTTCTATTTCCATTGCAATTTTCTGTTGGGAGAAGAATATCTTCTTTCATTGTTAATATTGTCTAGATTTCTAGAAATAGTGTAAATGTAGTCTGTGAAGTTTCTGAATATCAATTAATTGAGGTGAATCAATTGGAATGGCATTTTGAATAAGGAAGATCTTGATAGAAACCATATTTCGAGATTTCCAACTTGTTCTCAGGGGCCATACTCACGTACTTGGAGGAGGATGGCTCCTGGGAGAAGGTATTGGTAGTGTCTATTTAAAAAAAGAAATAAAAAGTACAACAACAATAAAAAACCATCCTGGACTTGCCTGTATTCTTAACCTTTCAGTTCAAGAATGATTAATTTTTGTCTTTTCAAAGCCTGAAAGGATATATTATCTCTGCATTCTTTATTTATACATTCATAGATGCTTCCTGAACTAGTGCTGTATAATGTTGAAGTGTACTTCAATCTATTGTTTATAAGGTATTCATTTGTCTTATACTTTTATTTATAAGACATTCTCTATAAATATTATAATATTTATAGAGAAAATTTAGAGTACAAAATGTTGATGGTGGGAGAGACAATTTTTCGTCTGTCATAATACACTTCAAAAGAATATGTGGCAAATTTAATTGCATCGTTCACCAATACCATGAAAAACAAATTAGCAAAGTCATCTAAATTTAAGACATTTAGTAACTAAAATAATATAGACTCACTTTCTATATATGGCCTTAAATTTTGGTATTCATATATGAATAAAATATTCAACTGCCACTGATCAGTTATAGGATTGCTAATATTTTAATTTGCCAAGGCAGAATATTAAAAACAATAGAAGCTACTACAAATTCTAGCTACTATCATCATCACCATTTATTAATACAAATAATAGTGTTTGGACATCAATATGTAGGAAGGATAATTTCAGACTAAAAAATAAATTAAACTTTGCTAAAAATGATCTATCATGACCTTTACCTCCACTTCCTTTACTTCCTTCTTCATTTTCTTCAAGTTAGAAAATGTAAGTGTATTAAATTACTAATCCATGTTTCTGTACTTGCAGTCAAAAAAAATCCAAACCCAACTGAAGGAGCTTCGTTATGGAAAGAAAGATTTACTATTTAAGGTAAGCATCTTTCTCCCTTCCCCCTTCAACTGGCCTACCCAATACATAAACTAACTAAAGTATTATTTATCTTTAAATTTAGCTTCTGGATTTTCTGAAGAACTGTAATTATATTTGAATACATTGTGAAGATACTTTCATTTTCTTGCTTCTTAATTGAAGGAGATAAAACATTTCTAATTTCCTGGATATATTCTCTTTTTACATTTATTTTTTCTTGTTTTTTTTAAAAAGAAACATAGAATACACAAAATATTACATTAAAAAATATAAGAAGTTTCAATATACCTCATTCCCCACCCACCCCACTCCTCCCACATCAGCAAGTTCTTTTATCAGTGTGGCACATTCATTGCATTTGATGAATTCATTTTGGAGCACTGCTACACGGCATGGATTATAGTTGTAGTTTACGCTCACCCCCCAGTTCATTCAGTGGGTTATGGCAGGATATATAGTGTCCTGCATCTGTCTCTGCAATATAATTCAGGACAACTCCAAGTCCCAAAAATGCCCGCCTATCATACCTCTTAATCAAAAGCCAAATTAAAAATTAAAAAAAAACAAAAAATAAAAAGCCCTTAATCAAAGCCAAGTATCATTCCAAAGTGTTGTAATGTTTCTTTGTAATCTTTTATTACTGTAATACAATATTGAGAAATATTGAATTTTGGCATATCTACATTAAAGAGTACATTATATTGAACACATTTTAGGGGATAGGGATGTAGTTTGCTGATGATCTATATTCTTGACTTCCAGACATTTATGCATAAAACTCTTTATTATTGAGTTTAATTATATTTAATTTTTGTTGATCAATATTGGTTATTGATACTTCCCATTACAAGACAATTCAGTCAAAGTCTATGGATATGTGTAGGATGAAAAATGACACCCCAAAGTTATCTACTTTCTAATCTCTGGAACCTATGTATGTTACTTTATATGGGAAAGGGATTTTGCATATATGATTCAGCTAATGATATTGATATGGGAAGATTATCCTGGACTCTCTGGGTGGGCCCAAAAGACAGTCATAAGATTCCTTTTATAAGGGAGAAAAGAAAATCAAAGGGGAGGAAAAAGGTTATGTGACAATGGAAGGAAGAGGAGAAAATGCAATGAAAAAGAGCATCCTGAAGGAACCAGACCTACCAATGCCTTGACTTCAGTACCATAAGACTCATTGCAGACTTACGACCTCCAGAACTGCAAGAGAATAAATCCATGTTGTTATAACACTAAGTTTGTGGTAATTTCTTATAGAGGCATTAGGAAACTAATGGAGACATTTTTTCCCCATGAGAGGTGAGATAAAAGGCAAGTGCTTTTAATTGTGTTTCTGGTTACATCTCTATTGCCAAATGTAGTAAAGTGATAGAGCATTAGGCTCCTTGTAGTAAGAATAATAATTTACTTAATAAATAATAAGCTGCAAATTTTTTTGGGCGTAATATTTCCACTTTCAAACTGTTCACTGCAATGATCAGCTCAATCTGTAACTGTCAGGCCTAAATGGAAGAAAGATCACTGCCCATTTTATTTAAAGGGTCTGAAATTTTCTGTTTTTCCAATGAGTACAATAAAGGAATAGCTTATCTCTCATCTTCAGAAACTTAACTTTTGGCTTAGTGTTGTGCGAAAATGCTCCTATAGGTCAACCAATATTTATTAGAAATCATTCCATATTAAGCACGGGTATGGGCAAATATTACCATTTGTTCCTTCATAAATATGCCATTCCTTTGACTTCATTTATAATAAAAAAATTTCACAGTATTCCAAGAGAACCATGACTTAATTCTCACTGATGCTTACTGACTGTACCTCCCAGCACTTCACTTATTATATATTTAAAATCAATAAGGTAAAAATATGAAATCCAAGGCATTTGCTGACTACCTTTAATCTTCCAGACTGATAAAACCAATGCATCTTCATTCATGCATTTGGGCTTGCATACTCTCTTTGTGGTCATCAACAATAATTAGTTGAGAATGTCAACAAATATTGAGGATTGTGTTTGTTTCCCTTTGCTATGAAAAGTTTAAGTACCTCAGTGTTTTAGTTTCTTGGCTGCTTAAATAAATGCCATGCAGTGTTTCAGCTGTAAAATGGGAGTTTATTGGCTCAAGGTTTTGCGGCTAAGGAAAATAGATAATCAAGGCATCAGCAAGGGAATGCTTTCTCCCTAAAGACTGTGGCATTCAGGGACTGGCTGCCAGATACCTTTCGTCCTTGACTTTTTGTCACATGACTATACACATGGCAACATCCACTCCTATCTCTTCTTGTTTCCATTTCTCAAAGAAATCAAGAGAACTGTATATGAATAGACAAACCTTCAGCATATTGTATGAATTAGAATGTCTTCAGCAATATTCTTTCCTTTCACCCCCGAAAAACTGTTTAACGTAGGATTTTATTAATTCAAATAACAAGAGGCCCAGAAGAACAAAAGGTTTATAATTGATTCATTAGTTCAACAATGTCTTCATGAACCAAGGCTTTATTTTTTCACTGCAGCTTTCCTTATCCTCATCCTCAACTCTCTGATTTGTTCTTAGTCTTGAGTCCTTGTAACAAGACAGCTGCTAAATATCCATCTGCTCTGTCTTTACCCAAGTCTTTTCAAAGTCAGAGAAAAAAAAGTGTCTTGCATATCACTCTGTGTAAAGGAAAAGAATTATTTTTAATAAGTCCCTCTAAACTAGGTCATGTATCCATGAAAAAAATGTGAGATCTTAGCATTTTCCACTTCTGTTTAGAAACTTTTCTCAGGAAGCCAAGTATAGAATTACCATAAAACCAGGCAATCCAGCTACTATTTATATACCCAGAAAAATTGAAAACAGGGAGTCGAACAGATATTTGCACACTGATGTTCATAGAGGCATTATTTGTAATTGCCGAAAGATGGAAGCAACCCAAGTGTCTATAAACTGATGAATGGATAAATACAATATTGTATATATATAATGGAATATTATTCAACTATATAAAGGAATGAAGTCCTGATGTATGCAACAACATGAGTGGATCTTGGGGACGTTGTACTGAGTGAAGTAAGCCATACACTAAAGGACACATTATATGATCTTACTGACACAAACTAATTATAATAAACAGACTCATAGAGTCAGAATCTCAAATATAGGTTAACAAATAATAGATTGGGGTTTGAGAATGGGGAGTTGATACTTAATTTGTACAGAATTTCTGTTTAGGTTGATTTTAAAGGTTTAGAAATGGATGATGGTAATGGTAGTACATTATTGCGAGAGTAATTAACAGCACTGAATTATATAAGTGAATGTGGTTAAAAGGGGAAAATTCAGGTCATATATGTTACTAGAGTAAAAATTAAACAATAAAACAGGACAGTATAACCTTTTGTGAACCTTATTATAGATAACCAACTATAGTTAATAGTGTAAGTACATGAATGTTAACAAATGTGTAGGACTAATACAAATTGTTAATCATAGGGTGGTGTATGGGGAAAAATACACCTAATTTAAATTATGGGTGATATGTAATAATACTAGCTTAATAATATTTCATCAATTATAGCAAAGGTAATTACTGTTTAAAAAAAAGCACAATTACAAAAACTACTATCATCAATTGTAACAAATGTTCCACACCAATGCAAGGTGTAGGTGGTAGGGTGGTGTATATCTTGTGTATGATTATTCTGTAAATCCACAACTTCTCTACTAAAACATTTAAAATTTTTTATTCTAGTGATATATGTACAAACTAAAATCTCCCTTTATAACCACGTTCAAATGTGTTTCAGTGCTGTTATTCAAAATGTTGTGCTGCCATCACTCTCACCCATTACCAAAATTTTTCCATTATTCTACATAGAAACTCTGTACATTATGATTTTAATTAACCCTCTTATAAAAGAGGCACATTTTGTTTTTAACTTTAGGGATAGTTATATTGAATATTTATCTAAAAATTAAATAGGTTGCTAAAATTATTGGATAACAATGCTATCGATAACTATTGTAATTACTTTTTAAAAAATTGGTAACAGTTTCTTTTCTAATTAGAAGAGTTAAGCAGTAAGAGTAATTTTGCATGTAGTATTTATTCAATAAGGAAGAATCTCATTAAGGAAACAAAAGCAAAAAAGCAATAACAAAATTTATGTTGAGATGTTATTAAATTACTGTTTTAATATTTCATAAAAATGATTATTGGAAAGCTTGAACATTTATTTTAATAGGCAAGCCATTTAATTTCCTTTGCATAATTTTATTTAGTTTTTGGTAATTTCAAAACTATTACCACAATGCTCCTCAATTGCCTAAAATCCAGTCTAGTAACACTCATTTTGAGGTGGGGAATGGGAGAGAGTTTAAGTTTTGTTATCAGATTTCCAAAAGCAGATATTGATAAATTAAATTGGAAATATTAGCTCTAAACTCCATTTCATGTCCTGTAGGGCTATTGATTAGATACAGCCTGGGCAGGAAGTTTTCTTGAATTTACCTTTCATTTTGAAATATATTATACATTTGGCACACTTTTTCCATACTCCCCCATTATCAACACAGTACATCTTTGGCATCAATGCATGAATATTACAGTATTGCTGTTAACCACTGTTAACATAAGTTATTCCAGCTGTATTTTTCCCATGCTTCTCTACATTCCCACCACCCTACAATAGTGATTTACATCTGCTCTAGCTCAAAAAGGACACTCTTGCATCTGTACCATGAACCACAACTCTCATCCACCTCTGGGTTCACTGTGTTATTCAGTCTCTGGATTATTCTCTAGGTTGCTTTCAATTGACATTTACAGCCCTAGACTACCCTTTCCAGCCATATTCCCATTTATAAACCAGCTGTTGCTCACTGTAAAGTGTTACCATCTACTCTATCCATTTCCACACTTTTCCAGTAAAGTTAATTAAAACTTTTACATACATTAAGAATCAGTAGTCCTTCTCAGTCCTCCTCCTCTTATCTTCTTTAAGAATCCACCACCTACCACCAGGTCTTCAAGATGTTTTCCTATACTTTCTTCTAGAAACTTTATGGTTCTTGCTTTTATATTTAGGTCTTTGACCCATTTTGAGTTAGTTTTTGTATAAGGTATAAGATAGGGATACTCATTCTTTCTTTTATCTATGGATATCCAGTTCTCCAAGGACCATTTGTTGAATAGACTGTTCTGCCCCAGCTGGGTTGGTTTGACAAGCTTATCAAAAATCACTTGACCATAGATACAAGGGTCTGTTTCTGAATCATTAATTTGGTTCCATTGTTCTATGTGTTTATCTTTATGCCTGCACATGCTCTTTTTACCACTCTACCAAGGTACTATGAATTAAAGTCAGGAAAAAAGAATATTCCCACTTCACTTTTCCTCTTTAAAATGTTTCTGGTTATTTGTGACCACTTAGCCATCCAGATAAATTTGATGATTGTGTTTTCCATTTGTTTAAAAAATGCTGGTGGAGTTTTTATCAGTATTGCATTGAATCTGCATATCAATTTAGGTAGACTTGACATCTTCATGATATTTAGTCTTCCAATCCATGAGCATGGAATTGTTTTCCAATTATTTAAGTCTGTTTTGATTTCTTTTAAAAATGCATTGTAGTTTTCTGAAAGCAAGTGCTTTATATCCTTGTTAAGTTTATTTCTAAATATTTTATTCTTTTAGTTGCTAGTAGAAATGGAATTTTTTCCCTGGCTTCCTCTTTAGATTGCATATTATTATTTTCTTTTAAAGTCTATTCTATCTAAGTTGGCTACTCTGGCTTTTTTGTTGTTGTTGTTACTGCATGCATGAAATATCTTTTCCAGCCTTTCACTTTCAATCTACTGGTATTCTTGCATCCAAGGTGAGTTTCTTGCAGACAGCCCTAGGTGATTCATATTTTCTTATCCATTCCAACAGTTTGTGTCTTTTGAATGGGGAGTTTAGTCCATTAACATTCAATGTTGTTACTGTAAATGTAGTTCTTCTTTCACCCATTTTTATCTTTGGGTTTTGTCTGTCATATTTTTATTTTTCACCACTCTTTTGAAACTTTCAGTTATTTTTAATGATATGATTTTAATTTCTAGACTCTCTTCCAAGCCTCTCTCTCCTGTCTTTTTTTTTCAGATTGCAGCACACCTTTTAGTATTTCCTGCAAGACTAGTCTCTTTGTTATAAACTCTCTCAGTTTCTGTTTATCTACTAATAAACACACTCTCATTTTTAAAAGACAATCTAGCTGGATATAAGATTCTTGACTGGAAGTTTTTCTGTTGCAGTGTTTTAAATATATCACTGCCTTCTTGACTCCATGGTTTCTCATGAGAAATTGACACTTAAACTTATTAGGTATTCCTTATATATTATGCATTGCTTTTCTCTTGCTGCTCTCAGAATTCTTTGTCGTTGGTATTTGCCATTCTGATTAGTATGTGTCTTAGAGTTGGTCTATTTGGATTTCTTCAGATGGGAGTACATTGTGCTTCTTGGACATAGATATCTATGTCCTTCAATAGGGTTGGGATATTTTCTACCATTATTTCTTCAAATATTCCTTCTGTCTCTTTTCTCTTCTCTTCTGCTTCTGGGACACCCATGACATGTATATTTGTGTGACTCTTGCTCTCATTTATATACCTGTGACCTTGTTAAATTTTTTCCATCTTTCCTTCTTTTCTTTTGGACGTTTGCTCACTGAGGCCATGTCTTCAAACTCACCAATCCTTTCTTTTGTCTCCTTAAATCTGCTGCTTTATGACTCCAGTGTATTTTTAATTTCATTCATTGCCCCTTTCATTCCTGTAAGATCTGATATTTTTCTATGTAAGGTTTCAAATTCTTCTTTGTCTTCTTCCAATGTCTTCTTAATATCCTTAATCTCTTTAGCCATCTCATTGAATTCATTAAGATTTGTTTGTAGTTGTCTCAACTCCCTTATGTCATCTGGAGGACTTTCTTGTTCCTTTACCTGGGCCATATCTTCCTGTTTCATGGTATGGATTGTAATTTTTTGTTGGTGTCTTGGCATCTAGCTTACTAGATGTATGTATTCTGAGTGCAGTTTCTCTCTTTAGTTTAAGGCTTTCTTTCCCTTTCTCCCTTGCTTATTGTGTAATAGTATCCAAGGATGTAGCTTGTGCTTTAAACTGTGTAGGCTCAAGATTCCTACATTGCCCCAGGGACCAATGAAGTTTTTGCCATTTTTCTCCTTTGCCAGTGGTAGGGACAGAGCCATAGCCATGTATAATCATCCAAGTTATGCAAGCCAAGACCATCTGTAGTTGCCCTGAGACTGATGAAGCTTCACACCCCTTTCTCCTCTGCCTCAGGTGGAGATGGATCTGGGCAGCTATCTATGCTGTGTGGGTCCAAAATGACCACAAGTTGCCCAGGTAGACTTTCAACTATTCAGTCTGTGCCCACTGAATTCACCTTCAGGTACCCAGAGAGGCTGGTGCAGGTCCCACCATCTTCCCCTCTGCCAGAGTTGGGGCTGAAGCCTAGGCCACGGCTGCAGTCCATTCTGGGTAGAAAGAAGCTGGTCCCACATCACTATGATTCTCAATAAGCCCCACTTCCACTCATGCCACGGGGGTTGTCAAAATGGTAGCTATTAGCCTCTTGCCTCGTTGGACAGGTTCAAACTTTCAGTGTTCTTAGGACTATACTTTAGCCAACTGAATTTACTAATCAGTAGCTGAAGTCAGTGGCCAGCCATCTCTTCTGTTTTTTAGAAATAGCTCTTCCAACTCCAGCCACAGAATAGCTCCTAAAGCAGCTTGCACTGCCACAGTAGGATGAGCACCGGTCTCTGTGGCATGGCCTTCAATGTACCTTTTATCTAGGACAAGTTTCATGAACTGAATTTTTCTCCATGGAGACCAACTTATTTTTATGCTACTGCTGATGGTTTTGTTCAATATATCTGATTGCTTACATTTGGTCTTTTGAAATCAAAAGGTGATGTCACACCTCAAATAATATTGTATTTGCAGTATGTGCATTCTTATATAAAATAAAACAAAAAGTGTTGGTAGTAAATTGTAGCAGTTTGATATGGTTATGAATTCCAAAAATAGATATTGGATCATGTTTGTAATCTGGTCTGTATCTGGGCATGATTAAGTTATGATTAGGGCTTTGATTGGGCCATGTCATTAGGGCAGATAAAAGGCATGGCAAAGGACAGAGTTGAGGGTTTTTGATGTTGGATTTTAATGCTGAAGTCTTAAGCTGGAGCTCCAGGAAGTAAGTTCACAGGGGAAAGAGAAACAAGACCCAGAAAGAGAGGAACCCTGAGCCCAGGAGGAAGCAAGCCCTGGGAAGAGAGAAACCTAGGAAGCCTGAACACTGGCAGACATCAGCAGCCATCTTGCTCTAAAATATGAAAATAGACTTTGGTGAGGGAAGTAACTTATGCTTTATGACCTGGTATCTGTAAGCTCCTACTCCAAATAAATACCCTTTATAAAAACCAATCAATTTCTGATATTTTGCACCAGCACCTTCTGGCTGACTAATACATAAATATATCAAAATATGTCTAAAGAAATATTTTTAAATTTACTTCTTCCATCTGGATATATAATCTTGAAGCTGTTGAAATAGAAAATGTCTAGAAATAACTGATATATATTGAGCACTTGCAATGTTTGTAAAAGATATTTTGTTAAGTGCTTTATATGCAGTATCGCATTTACTCCTCAAAGCATAGTAATTATGAAGTACACATACATGTACATATATAGGCATACTTTGGAAATCTTGTGGGCTCAGTTCCACACCACCTCAATAAACTGAATATCACAATACAACAAGTCACACAATTTTTTTGTTTGCCAGTGCATATAAGTTATGTTTATACTATACTGTATACTATACTGTAGTCTATTAAGTATACAATAACACTCTATCTAAAATGCAATGTACATACCTTAGTTTAAAAATACTTTAAGTCTTAAAAATGATAACCATCATTTGAGCCTTCAGCAAGTCATAATCTTTTTGCTGGTAAAGGGTCTTGCCTCAATGTTTATGGCAGCTGATTGATCAGAATGGTGATTGCTGAATGTTCCAGTGGCTGTGGCAATTTCTTAAAGTAACAGTGAAGCTTGTCCTATTGATTAACTGTTCCTTTCACGAAATATTTTTCTGTATCATTTGAAGCTGTTTGATAATATTTTTTTCCACAGTAGAACATTCAAAATTGCAGTCAGGGAAGTAGATGTGGTTCAGCCAGTTGGGTATCCACCTATCACATGGGAGGTACTGGGTTTGGGTCCCAGTGCCTCCTAAAAAAGATGAGCAGATGCCATCCCCTCTGCAATGAACTAGATGTTGCCCCTGCTGCAAATGAGCTAGACATCATCCCTGTTGCAAGGAGCAGATGCCACAAGCCAGCAGACTCCACAGTTCATGGGGAGCAGATGTGACTCAGGCTGTTGGACACTCACCTCTTATATGGGAAGCCCCAGCTTTGGTTCTTGGTGCCTCCTGGAGAATGCAAGTCAATAATGATCAGACAGAGGAGAGAACCATTTGGGGGAGGGAGAGGAAGATAAAATAAATAAAGAAATCTTTAAAAAACAATCAAGCCTGTCCTCTCAAATCTTGCTGCTGCTTCATCAACCAAGTGTATGTCTATAAATCCTTTGTTATCATTTCAACAATGTTCAACATCATCTTCATCCTGCATGGATTCTTCTCAAGAAACTTCTTTCCTTGCTCATCCATAAGAATT
This sequence comes from Dasypus novemcinctus, assembly GCF_030445035.2. Lineage (NCBI taxonomy): Eukaryota > Metazoa > Chordata > Mammalia > Cingulata > Dasypodidae > Dasypus > Dasypus novemcinctus. Next base: position 67,992,660 of record NC_080682.1, on the reverse strand, counting down.
TGGTCTCTTCCATTAAAGTTTTATTATAATAAATGAAATTGCAATAATTAATTCACGTCTTCAGGCTCCACTTCCAATTCTATTCTTGCTATTTAGTCCATATTTGCAGATAGTTTTTCCAATGAAATCTTGAAACCCTCAAGGTCATCCATATGAGTTGGAATCTGCTCTTCCAATTCCTATTAATGTTGATATATTGAAAACTTTTCATGAATCACAAATGTTCTTAATGGTATTTAGAATGGTGCATCCTTTCCAAAAGGTTTTCCCAGATCCACCAGAGTAATCACTATTTATCACAGCTATAGCCCTACCAAATGTATTTATTAAACAATAAGACCTAAAAGTTTAAGTTATCCTTGAACCATTGGCTGCACTATGAATGTGATCGCATCAGACATGAAAACAACATTAATCTCATTACACATATCCATCAGAGCTCTTTGGGTGACCAGGCACATTATCAACGAGCAATAATATTTTGAAAGAAATCTTTCTTCTAAGCAGTAAGTCTCAACAGTGAGCCTAAAATATTCAGTAAACCATGTTATCAACAGATGTACTGTCATCTAGACTTTGTTGTTCCATTTATAGAACACAGGCAGAGTAGATTTACCATAATTCTTAAGGACCCTAGCATTTTGGAGTGGTAAATGAGCATTGGCTTCAACTTAAAGTTACCAGCTATGCTAACCCCTTACAAGGGAGTCAGCTTTTCTTTGAAGCTTTCAGGCTAGGCATTGACTTTTCCTCTTTAACTATGAAAGTTCCAGATGGCATCTTCTTCTAATAGACATTTATTTTGTCTACAGCAAAAACCTGTTGTATAGTGTAACCATCTTCATCAATTATCTCAGACCTGGATAATTCGCTGCAGCTTCTATATCAGCAGTTACTGCTTCACCTTATATTTTTTTATTGTGGAGATAAACTTCATGATCCCAACTCTGCTTGCTTCAAACTATTTTTCTTCAGCTTTTTCAGCTTTCTTAGCCTTCATAGAATTGAAGAGCCTTGCTGTATATTAGGCTTTGGTTTAAGGGACTGTTGTGGCTGGCTTGATTTATTTAGACTATGCAGATCTTCTCCAGAAAAGCAATAAAGTTGTTTCACTTTTGCAACATTCATGTGTTCACTGGAGTGACACTTTTAATTCCCATCAAGAAATTTCCTTTCCATTCACAACTTGGCTATTTGTTGCAAGAGGCCTACCTTTTCAGCCTATCTTGGTATTCAATGTGCCTTTCTCATTAAACTGAAGCACTACTAGCTTTTGATTTGAAGTGAGAGACATGTAACTCTTTCATTTGAACACCTAGAGGTCATTGTAGGGTTATTAATTAGCCCAACTTCAACACTGTTGTGTCTCAGGGACTAGAGAAACTCAAGAAGACAAAGACAGACAAGGAATACCCTCTTGGTGAAACAGTCAGAACACAAAGGACATTGGTCAATAAAGTTCACTGTCTTTTTGGATGCAACTTGTGGTGTCCCCAAATAATTACAACAGTAGCATCAAAGATATAGTAGTAACAAAAAAATATATAGTAGTAACAAATCATCATAACAGATATGATGATAATTAAAAGTTTTGAATATTGCAAGAGTTACCAAAATGTGTCACAGAAACACAAAGTGAACACATGCAGATGGGAAAATTGCAACAAAAGACTTACTGGGTACAGGGTTGCTACATACCTCCAATTTGTAAAAAAATGCAATATCTACAAAGCACAATCAATTGAAGTGCAATATGAAGAGCTTTGTCTGTACAAATATGTATATATTTAGTGTGTTTACATACCTATGTACAAATACATACATATAAAATGTGAATGTATATAATATAAATGCACATTTTATATATGAAAGAGCGAGGAAGGGAGGGGGAGAGAGAGAAAGAGAGAGAGAGAGAAAGTGATACCCTTTGCTAATTCAATCTAAACAATCTTTCTTCACTTTTTATCTTCCTCTTATTTCCTGTGGTCACCCTGAAGACTGGCTCTTCCTTTGTCTATCTGTCTACTCTTTACCCTCTAAAATCCTGTCTATATTCCTATGGCCTATGAGTTGTAGCACATATTGGCATCCCATCTTGCTCTGCCCTCTTGAACTCTATGCCAATGTCTTGATCTTCTGTTTTAGATGTACAGGCTATTTGGACCCAGGTCCCTGCAAGCCCCCCATATGCAATATTTTGCAAGATTCAATTTGGATACATTTTATTTGTTTCTCTGAAAGAACTGTGGCATATTAGATCTCCTCTAAGTGATTTTTAAATTATTCCAGTTATTACTGTATAAAATCTATTGAATCATACCATGTCTCATTCAGTATTTTAAATGAATTAGTGAAAAAAAAGTACAGACTTTAAGGAGTTTATACTCTATTGATGAAAATAATGCCTTCTATATATTTAGTATTTTATAGTTTACTCAGTGCTGTGATGTGTATTATTTCATTTTAACATTACCCAAACTCCTATGAGCCAGGGAGGAGATGTTGTGGGATCCATTTCACATTAAGGGAATTGAGGCCTAGAGAAGGCCAAAATTATTTAACTTGCAAAGTAGATTTAAGAGTAGATTTTATCACCAGGATGGCTTTTATTTATTTTTAAAATTAAGTTGATTTTTTGGAGCATCACAGATCAAAGTATATTTGGTAGATCTTCATAAATACAAAATAAAAAATTATTTATTCTTTTGATTATTATTCCTATAGTATATATTTATGTTATTACAATCAAAATGCTTACTTAGTTATTTTGGCGTATGTATGATAGACAAGATACAACCATTATGTCTGAAACTCAGACAAAAAAATGGTGTGTGTTCTCATTGGTGTTTACTGTAGAAATCAGACCTTGTTGTGTGCTACTGAAAAGAGACCCATTCCCACAGGCATTTCCATTTTTGGATACCAACAAGTGTCTGAATATTTTCTGATGATTTTGGTCTTCTACTAGGAAATTTTATGAAGCAGTTGATCCTTAATTTTTTAACTCATGAGTAATTTAATGTAATTTTTATGCTTCTGTTTCAGATTAATTTACACTTAGCTCATCCACAAGTTAAATTTTTTTTTTAATGAACAAAAGCATTTTCAGTGCCATTCATTTTTTACAAATGTCAATCTCAAGTCTGATGAGTTTGAGTCCCAAGTCATATGACACCCTGCATGAAAAATTTGAGGGGTTACTGGTTTAATTTTTTTACATGATTTCACAAGCTTTAGGGTTTTCAAAATGTATTTGTTTTTTGCGTCAGAACAACTCTGTGAGTCAGATAAAGCAGATCCTCTTACCCCAAACCAGAGATCCTAAAATAAAGGTCAAGACTTTAAAAAACCTGTCTGAAATCATTAAAGCTAATAAGTGGCAGAATTTTATTCTAATCTAAGTCTCTTGAGTCCATTATGTCACATTTTTCCCCAGTTATATTTCTACATCATAACTTAGGCAATTTTAATATTATTCTTTTTGAAATATTTTTTAATGCACTCAGAGATCTAAGATCAAACTGCATATAGGCTTGATGACATGAAAAATAATCCATGATATCTATTGGTAACCAAACTCAATGCATTTCCCTTAAAACATAATCATTTCAGTTTAGAATTGGCATTTACTCAAGACAGAGGGCCCTTTTCTAAGCCTCCCATTCGTATGGTTTATCATACCAGTTTTAAAGACCTATGGGTTAGGAAACAGGAGAAAACTAATTGACCTTGTCAAAGCCAAACCAACTTTTTAGTCTTATCACCGCTGTTCCTAAAAAAAAAAAAAAAAAGCTAACTGGTCACATTTACTTTTTCATTATAACCAGATGAGTAAAAATAGAGGTTTCTTGAAGGTTACATTTATTTCTTAACAGAAGTCATGTCAAATTAACATTTAGTAGACAATAATAATTCCCCAAAACTTTGAAGATTTCCCAAATACTAGGAATTACTAAAAGTATAGCACTTTTAAATAATGTATTTAACTGTTATAATATATTAATTTATAAGTTAAACATTACTTCATGTTTTTAAAAATGTTAGGATATAGGAAAACAAAATATCTTAATGATGTGAGCATCTGTAAAGAGTTTTAAAAATACTCATCCATACGAGTCTCCGTTCCCCACACAATACCCATCATCGACTTTCCTTATGGGTCATGACAATCATTTCTTTTCTGCTGAGCTTGGATTTAGCCTCAGAATTTTGCTCAGCTCAACCTGAGACTTGAAACAAATCCTAAAATTTAGAGCTGGTATTGAAGATACTGCTTATTTGCCTTGCCTTTCGGAGTTCCAAATATTTTTTCCTGTAGACAGTCTTCAGTCTCCAGAGAGAGGTAGTCTGCCAGGATATGCTGCCCATTGTCTTATGTCTGCAATAAATAATATTTGTTGTATTTTCACAGACTTGGGAAAAAATATAGTCTGTTAAGCTAAGGAATGCTAAAGAATCAGACATGAGTGCTAATCTTTTTTCATAAATCAAACAAAGAAAACCAACTTTAGACCAGTCCTAGAATATTTTTCCTAAGTTCTCAGAATGTGGACTGAGCATTGTATTAGTGTCCTTCCCTACCTACTTTTGCCCTGTATTCATCTAATTGCATATGTGTCTGTCCTCCCAGGGAGAGGGGCCCACAGCCGTCTAGTAGGTTCAGCAGACTTTACACATGTCCTTGCTGAAGCATGTATAGATCACTGGCACCCTCAAGAGATCTTTGGGAAAAAATCACCTCTTTCTGGAACTTGCCAAGGCTGCTACCATTTCCATTCTAGGCATTGTACCAGTCAGATGATGAACTGGTTTCATTATGTCCTAATTGTTTCCATTTTAAGTATTAAAAAATACTTTTTCAATTGAAGACATCTTCAGTATCTTCAGAGCATACTGAAAAGGCAACAGTCAACACTATTGAAGGTATATACCTTAGGGTCTGAAATTTTACACTTAAAATGATAACCACTTTAGTGTTAACTGTCAACACCCTGGAAGTAATTCTCAGGGACATATTACAACTCAAATAGCTTTCCACTTCAGTTAAAATGTAGAAAAACCCCAGCGTGGATCTCTATTCTAAATGTAATTTTTTATCTTGAACATAAACTAGCAAAAAGGAATAGTAATAATAACATACTATTTTCACTCATTAGTCATGTTTTAAATGTCTTATTTCCCATATCTTTTATGTAAATAGTGACAACTTTAATTTCAGGAAACAGAAGCAAGTTATTGTTCTCCTTTGAATACTTTTGGCAACATATTTAGATGTTCTCCTTTGTCATGACAGGGAACACTTCAAAACATATTTGTGAATTTTTTTATTTCACTTTGTTTCATTACTCTTTCTTAGTTATAAAGGTATTTGTTAGCATACAGAGAACAAAAGGGAAGCAGCCAATTACCTCTGAAGGTGATTATTCAGAAAGCTACTGCAACAGACACAGCTTAGAGATATTTTAAAAGAGAGTTCTCCATAAAATTCATAATTTTCAAAAGTAATGTACAACTGATGAAGGCAAGAGCAAAATCCCTAAGTAGTACACCTTGGTAGATTTTTACCCCTGAGCAATACTACCAATTCAATCACTTTATCTGGAAATATCTTTAAAGAATAATATCAGATAGCTCAAATGCTATCATTTTCATTTGGACTTAATCCAAATTAAGAAACAAGTCAAATCAACTTATTAAACATAAGAACACAGAACCTTCATGTTTTAAGTGTCCTGCAGCAACTTCAATTCCAGTCTCTTTCAAGTGTAGGTTATTCTCCCCTTCAGCATTGCTCTGATTTCTTAGGAGTATCCCCTTCTTGCTCCTGATGAGAACTGATTTTTAAATATCTATCCTGAATTTCACCACAGATGCCAAGCTTACATTTATAGAAGTAATGTGTTTTTTTCCCTCAGTCTACCTGTTTTGATGCTTTTTTGATTCTTTACCTGCTCTTTTTAGTCTCTAATGTGTACTTTCCTAAAACCCCTTCAGAAAGAGAATTTAATTTCATGATGCAATTGTATTTAGCAAGGATAGAATTCAATTTACTGCTAATGGTGGAATATTCAGGGAATGTATGGTGGAGTGCAGTATTTAGGAAGAAATTTGGGAAGATCATTTCTGGATACAATACAGCTCAGAGTTTTTAGTATTTATTATGCAAAGACTGAGGGAATAATGAAATTATGGGAATATATATATTTTTTTGTTTTCCTGATAGAGATTTTATATGAGATTTTTTATTAAAGAAAATAAATGAATGTAGGTACCAAGAAATAATCATAGTAGACTGTTGTCAGGAGGCAGAGATCTGAAAATTTACGTTCTCTTTTTCAGCTACCTAATCATGATGTTTGTGACAATAATAAATGGAAATTTTATTGAATATTAGACACATTAGGAACCTTTCTCTAATAATGCTGCTTAATGCTTGATTCTGTCCTGAGCAAATATGGTAATGTCTGATCATTTATTTGTTAAAAACAGTAAAATCTTCTAAAAATAAAATTATTGAAACTAGCTCCCTGGATTTTCTTTTCCAAATTGAGCAGAAACTATGTTAACTCAATATTATATTATTCCCCTATCCTTCATTTATGAAATTTGTTTTTAATTTAGAAGAATTAGAAAGAATTATCAGTCGATATTATTATTTAAACTTATTTGAACCCCTTTCTTTACATGTTTCTTGGATTTTAATGTTTTATTCTGTAAGAGTTTGCCAGCAATCAAGCAGAGACTTATAGATTGCCCATTCAATTCTGGCTGCTTCATTTTACTGCTACCCAGCTTAGCTATACAGAATGCAAGTGCTCTGTTGGTGTGCCACAAATTTTAACATGTGTACAAATCACCTGTGTTCCTTGTAAAAAGGAAATTTCGAGTTAGTAGGTTCCAGGGAGAACTTAAATTCCCCATTTCAAACATGCTCCAGATGGTGCTGACACTGATGGGCCATGCTTTAAGCTGAAAGATCCTAGGTGTTTAATTAATCTGTTCTAAAAGTATTGTGTTTTTGTTTTCTTTTTTCTTAATGTTAAAACTCTAGGCGGTGGACTTGGCCCAGTGGTTAGGGCATCCGTCTACCACATGGGAGGTCCACGGTTCAATCCCCGGGCCTCCTTGACCCGTGTGGAGCTGGCCCATGTGCAGTGCTGATGCGTGCAAGGAGTGCCCTGCCATGCAGGGGTGTCCCCCACGTAGGGGAGCCCCACGTGCAAGGAGTGCGCCCCATAAGGAGAGCCACCCAGCGTGAAAGAAAGTGCAGCCTGCCTAAGAATGGCACCACCCACACAGAGAGCTGACACAAGATGATGCAACAAAAAGAAACACAGATTCCTGTGCCGCTAACAACAGAAGCGGACAAAGAAGATGCAGCAAATAGACACAGAGAACAGACAACCAGGGTGGGGGGCGGAAAGGGAGAGAAATAAATAAATAAATAAATAAATCTTAAAAAAAAACCTCTATAGGGAAGCGGATGAGGCTCAAGCAATTGAGCTCCCACCTACCACATGGGAGTTCCCAGTGAATCCTGAAAAAGGCAAGCAAGACAGAGAGCTGGTACAACAGGCAGGTTCAGAAGCTGATACAACAAGAGGATGCAACAAGGAGACACAAAGAGGAAAGAAAATGAGAGACAAAGCAAAGCAGAGAGCTTAGGTGGCTCAAGTGATTGAGTGCCTCTCTCCCATATAGAAGGTCCCAGATTTGGTTCCCAGTGCCTCCTAAAGAGAAGATGAGCAGACACAGAGAGCACACAGTGAATGGACACAGAAAGCAGACAGCAAATGTAAACAATGAGATGGGGGAGAATAAATAAATAAAATAAATCTTAAAAAAAAAAAGAAGGCCTAAAGGGAGTGGATGTGGTTCAAGCATTTGAACACCTGACTCCTACATGGGAGGTCCTGAGTACATTTCCTGGTGCCTCCTGAAAAAAAACAGAGACAAACAGCAAGCAAAACAAATGAGAGAACCAACTCAGGGAAGCTAATGTGACTCAGTGGTTGGGCGCTTTCTTCCCACATACAAGGTCTGGGGTTCAATACCCACCCCTGGTACCTCAAAACAAAACAAAACAAAGCAAAAACCCTATCAATAGTGGTTTGATAGAAAGGACCAGCATTTTGAAGTCAGGTGATCTGAATTCCCTTTCGGCACTGCCATTTAACTTCTAGTGTTTCTTTACTATGTGGAACGCTGAAAGAGCATGTTTATTATTTGGCCTGATGTCATCAGTAAGTACCTCTGATATTTTGTAGTAGACATAAGAAAAACATAGTTGGATAGAAAATTGTACTGCCCTCAGTTTATTAAAGGAGAAAAACTAGTTTACAATTAATTTTAATGCAGCATGGTATGTGTTTTGTAAGCTCTTTATCTAGCATTCTTGGGGGGAGAGGTCATGATAAAGAATGTCAAAGGTCAGTAAACTTATTATTGCCTTTAGCAAGCTTCATGGAAGAGTGACATTCAGTTAGACCTTTAAAGTCCTGCACCAAAGGTTATGTTTAGTGAAAACTCAAAAAAATGTTTGTGGGTGGAAAGAGAAATGGAAGGAAAGAGGCATTGAGTAAGTGAGGAATGCTGTTTTTTTGAGGAAAGTCGGGCCAAAAGGATGTTGGTTTGAACTTTCATCACTATTTAATAAATTATCATAGGAACTTGCTGAAATATACGGTAACCTGTGGAGAAAGGCAAAAGAAGTGACAGAGAAGATAGGTGGGTGGCAAATAATTATGGGCTTTGATGATCATGCCAATAAGTTTTATAGAAAACTATCATAATCTTATCTGTATTGCTTTTTAATGGTGGTAGAAACAAGCTACTTCTAACTTATCTAAGGAAATGAACTTCCCCTGTCTGATTTTCTCTTCTGTCATGGGCCCTGGGCATGGCTTGCCATGGTAGCCAGCAAGGCATTCACTGACAGAAACTTGGCACCATGGGAGACCTCTGACTGACCAGCAGGCCCACTGGTTTTGGCTCTGCTTTTATTTTACGAGTTACCAAATGAAATGTCAACTGATCTTAAGGTAAATATAGTACAAAAGGAGAAGAAAAGAGGTTGAAGATATAAAATATTATAGTTGGAAAAGAAGCAAAAATATTTCTCTTTAATCAACAATTTAACAACAATAGAAATAGTATTGTTATTTAATGGTGTATAGAACTTTTGTCATAAAAATTGTCTACTGGGTTGTGAAAGGAAATGTGTACTCAAATATTCTTGGTAATAAGAAAAAAAAAAGAGAAACTTGGATTTGTTGTTTCCTACTTTAGGCATTCATTAAGCCCATATTTTATTCACACCTGGGCTCCTTATCTTTATCTTCAATCTGTTTAAGAGTCAGGATAGTGCATAACTCAAAAGCAGAAACCCTGGAGCCAGAACGCCTGTATTTAACACTGAGACTATCAATTGCAGTGTGAATTTGAACAAACTTGGTCTTTTTTTCCATCTGTAAAATGGGATCAATGATAGCTTCTAATTCATAGAGTTATTATGAGAAATTAATGAGTTAATGCAAGTAAATTATGAACCTACTAAAAGTGCCTGGCACATATGAAGAATGCAGTGAATGTCAATATTATCCAGAGAAAGAAAGTGGAAATTTAATTTTCTTTTAGTTACAGTTTTTCTAATCAAGTATTTTGGGTTCTAACAGATCTGTGGATTTTAATCCAAGCTCTTCTTACTCTTGAGTGAGTTGCATAATCTCTCAGCCATTTTCCCAACTACGAAATAGAAATCATTACTGCACTATAGAAATGTTGTAATCTAAAAAGCCAAAGGATAAGTGAATTAACATAGGATATACTATGAAAATTTTGATTGCCTTTGCCTTCCCTTTAGTACTTTTTTACAGTAATTTATTATTTATTAAGCAGTTTTATTGAGATATATTCACATACCATTTAATCTATCTAAAGCGTATAATCAATGGCTTTTAGTATAATCACAATATTGTACATGTGTCATCTCAATAATTTTAGAACAATTTCATTACTCCATAAAGAAAGACTGCATACTGCTTAACATTTCTTCTTTAGTCCAATGTAACCACTATGTAATTTCATCTTTATGAACTGATTTATATCTACATTTTATGTAAATGGAATCATACAATATGTAGTACTCTGTGTCTGGTCTCCTTTGCTTAGTATAATGTGGGGTTTTTTTTGGTCTGATATTAACATTTTATAGTAGTAACCTGCATTTGTTCTGCTTCGAAGAAAAATGGTATTATATATTCAATTCTACTCATATTCATATTTCATATATTTATATTTCACAAATATATTTAGTTCATAATAGGGCAGTTATACAGTATTTGCCCTTTTGTGTCTGGCTAGCTTCACTCAACATAACGTTCTCCAGGTTCATCCATGCTCTCATATGTTTCACAACTTCATTTCTTTTAACCACTGCATAATATTCCATTGTGTGTATTCTCCACAATTTGTTTATCCATTCATCAGTTGATAGACTACCTGCGTTGTTTCCAACTTTTAGCAATCATGAATAATGTCACTATGAACATCAGTGTGCAGATGTCTATTCATGTCACTGCTCTCAGTTCTCCTGGGTATATACTTAGCAATCATATTGCTGGGTCCCATGGCAAGTCTATATTTAACTTCCTTAGGAACTGCTGAAGAATCCTCCACAGTGGCTGTACCATTCTACATTCCCATCATTAGTAAATAAGTGTTCCTATATCACCACTCCTCTCCAACATTACAAATTTCCAATTTTTTAATAGTGGCCTAATAGGTGTGAAATGATATATCACTGTAGGTTTTTTTTAAAATAAACTTCATTTTTAAAGAAATTTTAGGTTACAGAAAAGTTACATAAAAGTAAGAGGGATTCCCATTACCCCCCCCACACACACACGCACAATACCCCCTATTTTTCTTTAATGTAGCAGGACAATTTATTATGATGTATTGGTAAAAGTCACTCATTAAAAAATGTACACTTAAAAATGATTAATTTATGGTAAGAACAAGCCTACCTACAGTAATAATATAAAAAATAAAACCATAATTGTGACATTTATCAGAAGTTCACACATCTAATCAATACTGAAGAAGGCAACTATCATTGTTATAATTTTTTAAAGCCAAAAACTTAAGCACAAATCAGAATTAAGAGAAACTTCAGAATGTTCACATTTGCATGCATTTTTGGCTGAACTTTCAAAGGTTTCACACATAAAAAACCACAACTTTGAATCAAAATGAATATTAAAAACCTTTAACCCTTGTGACAGACTTACTGTCCAGAAGCAAGGAAAATAGTATATTTCTAGAAGAGAAAGCAATCATTTATTTCCTATAAAGTAAAAAAAGTCAATGAGTGAATATTTTAATAACACTAAGTTATTTACTATTCAAGAATTTGTTTTTCAAGTTGTGTCTTTAAAATGTATCCATCCATATATTTGGATTAAATTAAATTTATACATCTTTTTGATATATAAGAGTTCTTATATTTCAGATGCTCAGAATTCTAATTTTAAGTAAAAGCCATAACTTATCAAAACATAGTCCAAATGCTATACAATAATGCTACCATTTAGATTTATATGCTTCCTCTGAAAAACTTATCATACAAACACAAGTTTTACCCTGTTTCTCCAGAATAAATGTCCCTATATCTAAAACTTCAAATGATAATCAAAAAAGACAGGTTCAAATAATTCATGCTATGCATTTTTCTTCATTGTGTTTTAATAAAAACAGAGCCATCTGGTGTTGGAGCACCATCTTCCTTCTCAGTTACAGTCTCTACAGCCTAAAAGCAGACACAATAACCAATATTTTATTTGTTGAAACTGTCTTATGTTTCTCAGCAATAATTGCACAAATAACAACAATCTCATCACTTTCAAAGTCATAGTCAGGAATTGACTTTGGTGAGAAATCGGTTATGTCTGCTGATGATTCACTCTTTCTAATCCTCTGTGCCACTATCTGCTGCTCCTGGAATGTTCTTGCCCAAGAAAAGTCTTCCTTCTCAACCCTTATGAAGGACATAAATAACAATATCCAAGAAGGACAATGCAACCCAAACAGAATAAATCTGAGGACACATACACCAAGACCTACTATTCAGAATGACGAAGATCAGAGATAAAGAAATGCTTCTGAAAATATCAAGAGAAAAGCAAAGCATCAAATACAGGGAGAACTCAATAAGATTAAGTGCCAACCTCTCATCAGAAGCTATGGAGGAGAGAAGAAAGTGGTGTGATGTATTTAAGGTACTGAAAGAAAACAAATGTCAGCCAAGAATTCTGTATCTGGCAAAACTGTCCTTCAGAAATGAGGGTGAGTTCAGAGTCTTCACAGACAAACAAAAACTGACCAAATATGTTATCAAAATGCCAAATTCATAAGAGATACTAAGAGGGGGTGGGTGCTGCAGCCTGAAAGAAAAAAACAAGGATGAGAGATTTGGAGAAGAGTTTAGAAATGAAGATTACAAGGAAGGGTAAACTAAAAGATAAGAAGACAGGCATTAGAACAATATGATAACGAGAGCTGAAGGATAAAATGGATGAAGCAATTTTCAAGTTTACAAATAGCCCTTTAAATCTATCCATTGAACCTTGATATATGGAAAGAAGATCATTATACTTTTGATTTTCAATTCCCTAATTGCTAGTGGTGTTGAACATTTTTTTCATGGGTTTCTTTGCCATTTGTATTTTTTCTTTGGACAGTTGTCTTTTCAACTCTTTTCCCCATTTTTTAATTGGATAGTCTGGCAGTTTGATATTATTTATGAATTCCAGAAAAGATATTTGATTATGTTTGTGGGTTGGTCTGTTCCTCTGGGCAAGTTACCTTTTGACTGTATTAAATTCAACTGAGACATCTGATTAAATTAAGTTTAGACCTTTGATTCAACCACATTGTAGCAGTTTGACATTATTTATGAATTCCAAAAATAGATATTGGATTATGCTTGTAAAGTAGTTTGTACCTGGGAAAGATTAAATTATGATTAGGGCTTTGATTGAGCCACCTCAGTAGGGTGCTGAGTCTTTGTTGCTTGGTGGGTGGGAACTCAGACATAAAATAAATGGCAAAGGGCAGAGTTGGAGTTTTGATGCTGGAATGTTGAGCTGAAACATGGGAATTAAGCACACAGAGATGCAGAGCAGATGATCCTGGAGAGAAATTAACCCTGGGAAGAGAGGAACCCAGAAACTGAACCCTGACAGATGTTTGCAGCCATTTTGCTCCAACACATGACAAAAGACTTTGGTGAAGGAAGTACCTTATGCTTTATGGCCTGGTGACTGTAAGCGTCTACTCCAAATAAATACCCTTTTTAAAAACCAACCAGTTTCTGGTATTTTGCCACAGTACCCCTTTGGCTGACTAATACAGAATTTGGTACTGGAGAGTGGGGTTATGCTTTTGCAATTACCAAAATGCTGGAATGGTTTTATAAATGGGTAAGGGGTATTTTTTTGAGGAATTTTGAGATATTTGCTAGAAAAGGCTGAGATTGCTTTACAGAGACTGTTGGTAGAGATATGGACACTTAAGAAACTTTTTATGATGCCTTACAAGTAAATGATGAAACTATTATTAAACACTGGAGGAAAGGTGATCCATGTTTTAAAGTTTGGAGAACTTAGCAAGATTAACTCCTGGTGTTTAAGAAAGGCAGAATTTGAAAGTGGCAATCCTGGGCACTTAGGTGAAGAACTTTTCAAAGTAAACTCAGAGAATGTGCCTTGGCTTCTCTTTACAGCTTAGAGCAAAATGCTAGATGAGACAAATAAGCTGAGGACTGAACTGTTGGGCACAAAGAAACCAGAAACTGATTCTTGAAATTCCAAGCCTCTGGAAATCAAGTCCTCAGATAGACCCCATTTGAGGACTTACCTAAAATTGGAACTTGTATATCAGGATTAAAGATGCAGTTATCTCAGAAAGACTTGTGAAAGACTTACTGTCTGATGACTTGGACCCTTGCTTCTTGCATGCTAAACCAACAAGCTTTTTGAGAGAGCTCTATGAACAAAACCACTGTCAGCTTGGACTAAAAGGAACATGAAAGGGAGAGACTGGAGGAGAAAGAGCTTTAAGAAGAAAACCATGAAAACTGAGATCTTGAATTAAGATATCACCTTGGGCCAAGAGAGGAACCCCATTCTTGTGTACAGAAAGGGTGAGTTTGCCTCAGCAGTTAAAGAGGGTGGATGTTCCCACCTGATGTTCAGGGAGACTTTTGCCACCCCAGGGTACAGAGAGAGTAGAACACATTCCTCAAGAATTAGGGTGGTTAAGGTTAGCACTCCTTAGGTCTGAGAGGGGTGGACCTGTTCCCCATAGATTAGGGAAGCCCAGGTGGTCAGCTCATTGATCTGAGAGGGTTGAGCCTGTATGCCAAAGGTTAGGGAGCATATTGTCTTTACCTCACTGTACTATGGGGGTTAAGACTCTAACCCAAAGATTGGGTAAAGTGTGGCAATCACTCCTATGCTCTTTGAGGGTGAGCTCTGGAGCTTGTTCACCGCCAAGATACTTGATGAAGGTGGAAACAGGGAAATGGTCTTTGAGAAAGCCTGTGGAAAGGATGGTTCCCCATATGACAAAATCATCATCTTATTAATGACTCTCAGACTTTGAAATCTAATGGAGGATGCCCTCCAGGTTTACAGAACTGTAGAGGACCCATGACTCATTTTTCCTTCCCAATTTCTCCTTCTTGATATGAAAATATTTATACTTTGTCCATTTGTGTATCGGAAGCAGATTAATGGTTTTGTAAGTTTCAGAGGTCTACAGCAGATGGGGCTTTGCCCCAAGATAAACTGTATTTCTGTAAATTGATTGTGATGTGATTTGTACTTGCATTGTTACTGATTAAAGGTTTTTGAATATTATAATGTCTTTCTGGAATTCAGAGGGTGGAGTGTAGCTGTTTGGTATTATTTATGAATTCCAAAAATAGATAGATATTGGATTATGTTTGTAAATTGCTCTGTAACTGGGCATGATTAAATTATGATTAGAGCTTTGATTAGGCCATGACAGAGGGACATTGAATCCCTACCCCTTGGTGGGTGGGGACTCACAGATAAAAGACATGGCAAAGGAGAGAGTTGGAGTTTTGCTGTTGGAGTTTTGATGCTAGAGTCCTGAACTGGAGGTACCAACAGATTTCTGGTATTTGCATCAGCACTCCTTTGGCTGACTAATATAGACATCATTGGAGTGTGACTCAGTGTTAGGTCCCCATCCCCTTCTTCACATGGAAGAAGACACACAGAGAAGAATATAGAGGAAGAGATACAGCTCATTAGACACAGCAAAGACCCCAGAGAGAAGAGTCTGATAGTCTATAGCTGACCTTGAGAACAGAGCAGCTGAGCCCAGAAAGAAATGAGCCCCAGGGAGAGAAATGAGTCTTATGCCAGTCTACAGCTGAGATCAGAAGAAGCTGAGACCATGGAGCCTTAAGAGGAAGAAGGAAGACTGAACCCTTGCAGACATCACCTGCCATCTTGCTCAACATATGGCAAATGGCTTTGTGTAAGAAAATACCTCTTATGGTATTTTGAGTTGAGCTCTTTAGGGCCTTGTGACTAAACATATCCAAATAAATACCCTTTATAAAAGCCAACAGAGTTCTGGTCATTTACATCAGCACCCCTTTGACTAATACAGATAGTTGATCTTTTTATTGTTGAGTTTTTTGAGCTTCTTATATATCACAGATATTAAATTCTTATCAAATATGTGATATCCAAATATTTTCTCCCATTGAGTTGGCTGCCTTTTCATCCTTTTGTCAAAGTCCTTTGGGGTGCAAAAGTGTTTAATTTTCAGGCAGTTCCATTTAGCTATTTTTTCTTTTGTTGCTCATGCTTTGGATAAAAGGTGTAAGAAACTACTGCCTACCACTCGATATTGAGGATATTTTCCTACAATTACTTCTAGGAGTCATATGGTTGTTGCTTTTGTATTTAGATCCTTGATTCATTTTG
The DNA here is from genome assembly GCF_030445035.2 of Dasypus novemcinctus. Classification (NCBI taxonomy): domain Eukaryota; kingdom Metazoa; phylum Chordata; class Mammalia; order Cingulata; family Dasypodidae; genus Dasypus; species Dasypus novemcinctus. The sequence goes on along the minus strand of NC_080682.1, from coordinate 67,976,635 downwards.
AATTAATTTTTGTATAAGGTGTGAGATAAGGGTCTTCTTTCTTTCATTTGGATATGGCTATCTAGTTTTCCAGTAACATTTGTTGAATAGATTGTTTTGGCCCAACTGGGTGTACTTAACATCCTTGTCAAAAATCACTTGACTGTAGATGTGAGGGTCTATTACTGAATTCTCAAATTGGTTTGAATGGTCAATCTGTCTGTCCTTATGCTGGTACCATGTTGTTTTTATCACCATAGCTAAGTGCTATGCTTTAATGTCAGGTAGTGAGAGTCCTCCAACTTCATTCTTCTTTTTTATGACATTTTTGGCTATTAGGGGTCCCTTACACTTCCAAATAAATTTTATTAATGGCTTTTCAATTTCTGCAAAAAAAGGTTGCAATTTCTGCAAAAAAAACGATTTTTATTGTAATTGCATTGAATCTGTATATAGTTTGGGTAGAATTGATATCTTAACAATATTTAGTCTTCCACTCCATGAACATGGAATTTCCTTCCATTTATTTAAGTCATCTTTGGTTTCTTTTAGCAATATTTTGTAGTTACCTGGATACAGGTCCTTTATGTCCTTGGTTAAGTTTATTCCTTATTATTTGATTTTAATCACTATTACAAATGGAATTTTTTTCTGATTTCCTCCTCATATTGCACATCAGTAGTGTACAGAAACTATTGATGTTTGCATATTAATCTTATACCCTATCACTTTGCTGAACTTGTCTATTAATTCTAGTAGCTTTGTTATAAATTTTTCAGGATTATATAAATACAGGATCATGTCATCAGAGAGCAGTGAAAATTTTACTTCTTCCTTTCCTATTTGAATGTCTTTTATTTCTTTGTCTAGCCTAAATGCTCTAGCTAGAACTTCTAGAACAATAATGAAGAGTGATGGTGATAGTGGCCATCCTTGTCTTGAACCTGATCTATGCAGGAAATATTTCAGAGATTCGCCTTTGAGTACAATACTAGTTGTAGGTTTTTCCTATATGTGCTTTACTATATTGAGAAAGCTTCCTTCTATTCCTAATTTTTGGGGTATTTTTTATCAAGAAAGGGTGCTCTATTTGGTGAAATGCCTTTTCTGCATCAATAGAGAGGATCAAGGATTTTTCTTCTTCAATTTGTCAATGAGGTTTATTACACTAATTGAATTTTTGGTATTGATCCACCCTTGCATACCTGGGATAAAACCCACTTGACTATGATGTATAATTCTTTTAATGTGCTTTTGGATTCAGTTTGCAAGTATTTGTGGAAGATTTTTACATTTATATTCATTAGATATATTAGTTTGTAATTTTCTTTTTTCATAGTATCTTTATATGATTTTGGTATTAGGGTAATGTTGGCTTCATAGAATGAGTTTAGTAACACTCTTTCTTGTTCAATTTTTTGGAAGAGCTTGAGCAAGATTGGTATTAGGTCGTCTTTGAATGATTGGTAGAATTGACCTGTGAAGTCATCTGGTCCTGGGCTTTTCATGTTTGGACAGTTTCTGATGACTGTTCCAATCTCTTGTGATTGGTTTGCTGAGGTCTTCTATTTCTTCTAGAGTCAGCATAGGTGGTCCATGTATTTCTAGAAATTTGTCCATCTCATCTACTTTTTCTAGTTTTTTTTTTTTTTTTTTTTTTTGGCATACAGTTCATAGTACTCTCTTATGATCTCTCTTATTTCTGTGGGGTCAGTTGCAATATTTCCCTCTTTGATTTCTGATTTTATTAATTGCATCTTCTCTCTTTTTCCCTTTGTTAGTTTAGCTAAGGGTTTGTCAATTTTGTTGATCTTCTCAAAGAATTAACTCTTTGTTTTGTTGATTCTCTCTATTGTTCTCAATTTCATTTATATCTGCTCCAATCTTTAATCTTTCTTTCCTTTAGCTTGGTTTGGAATTAGTTTGCTACTTTTTTTTCTAGTTCCTCCAGGTGTGCAGTTAGGTCTTTAGTTTTAGGTCTTTCTTATTTTTTAACGTAAGCATTGAGGACTATAAATTTCCCTCTCAGCACTGCCTTTGCAGTGTCTCAAGATATTTGATGAATTCTCTTGCAATTTCTTCTTTGACCCATTGAGTATTTAAGAGTGTATTGTTTAATCTTCAAATATTTACCACTTTTCCCTTTTCTGTTCATTATTCATTTCCAGTTTCATTCTGTTATGATCAGAGAAATGTTTTGCATAATTTCAATCTTTTTAAATTTATTGAGACTTGTCTTGTGACCCAAAATATCAAATATCTTGGAGAAGGATCCATGAGCACTTGAAAAGGAGGCATAGTCTGCTCTTTTGGGGTGTTATGGTCTATAGATGTCTGTTTGGTCTAGTTCATTTATGATATTATGTAAGCTCTCTGTTTATTTATCCTCTGTCTAGATGTTTTATCCAATACATAGAGTTGCATATTGAAAACTCCAACTATTATTGTAGGGACTTCTACTTCTCCCTTCAGGTTTGCCAGTGTTTGCCTCATGTATCTTGGAACACTCAAGTTAGGTTTATAAATATTCAGTATATTTCTTTCATCTTGGCTATTTGCTCCATTTATTAATATATAATGACCTTCTATATCCGTTGTAAGTGTTTTGCATTTAAAATCTATTTTGTCTGATATTAGAATCGCTACTCCTGCTCTTTTTGGTTACTATTTGCATGGAATACCTTTTTCCAACCTTTCACTTTTAACATGGTTGTGTCCTTACATCTGAGGTGAGTCTCTTATTGACAACATATAGATGGCTCATTTTAAAAAAAAAATTAATTCTATCAGTCTATGTATCTTAATTGGGGAGCTCAAGCCACTAACATTCAATGTTATTACTGTAAAGGCATTACTTACTTCATTCATTTTGACCTTTGAATTTCTGTTGTCATATCGTACTTTTTTTCTTTTCAGGATGCAATCTTTCGTTTAGTAGCCTGTATTTCTGGTCTTTTGGTAACATATTCTCAGCTTTTGTTTATCTGTGAAGACTTTGAACTCCCTTTATTTTATTTTTAATTAATTTATTGAAGTATTTCACTCATACATAAACATACATAAAAAATAAGTTTATAATAATAGTTATGAACTTATAAAACAAACATATATAACATCATACAGGACTCTCTAACTTGCCCTACCACCAATAACTTGTGTTTTTGTTAAACCTTTTAAACTAATGATTAAATACCATTGTCAAAATATTACTACTAATGAAAGTATTTTCCCCAACCAACCCTATTATTATTTTTATATTATTTATTTATGAACATATATCAAAAATTAAGTGTAGAGTAAAAGTTGTGAATTTACAAAGCAAACATGCATAATATCATACAGGGGTCCCATTAACCCAACCCTCCACCAAACCTTGCATTGTCATGAGATATTTGTTACAAATTAGGAAAGAATATTGTCAAAACCTTACTACTAATCATAGTCCTTATCTTACATTTGGTGTGTTTTCCCTCAACCCACCCTATTATTATTTTTTAAATATATGTTTTAATGACAGAAGTTGCAAACTTATAAAACAATCATGCACATGTTCAGAATTCCCAAACAATACCCCTCCATCAACACACCACACTATGGTAGAACATTTGCTACAGATAATATCATTTAATTGTTACCATGTCCACAGTGTGCATTTGGCTCACATTTTCCCTACTGCCTCATTATCAGTATAGTATATATTTTGCATACATGCAAGAATATTATATTATTACTGCTAGACACAGTCCATAGATCACTCCAGCTGTATTTTCCCCATGATTCTCCACATTCCCAGCACCCTGCAGTAGTGATATACATTTGCTGTAGCTCACAAAGGACATTCTTGTATCTGTAGAATCAACCACAATTCTTATCCAACTCTTGGTTTACTGTGCTATTCAGTTCCTAGATTATTCTCTAGCATTCTGTCAATTGGCATTTATATACATAGACTATCATTTTCAGTCACATCCCCATTTATAAGCCAGCTATTACTTACTATATGTTACCATCCAGTCTATGCATTTCCACACATTTACAGTAAAGCTAATTAAAACTTCTACATACATTAAACATCATTAGTCCATCTCAGTCCTCCTCTTATATCCTTTAAAAACCCACCACCTACCACCAAGTCTTAAAGATATTTTCTTGAAGAAATTTTAGGGTTCTTGCTTTTATTTTTAGTTTTTTGATCCATTTTGAGATAATTTTTGGATAAGGTGTGATATAGGGGTCTTCTTTCCTTCTTTTGGCTATGGATATCCAATTCTTTCAGCACTCTTTGTTGAATGGACTCTTCTGCCTGTGCTGTGTGGGTTTGACAGGCTAGTCAAAAATCACTTGACCATACATGTGAGGGTCTATTTCTGAACCATCAATTTGGTTCCATTAGTCTATGTGTCTGTCTTTATGCCAGTACCATGCCATTTTTACCACTATAGCTAGATAATATGAATTAAAGTCTGGAGATGAGGGTCTGCTTTCCCTTTTAATGATATTTTTGGCTATTCAGGACCCCTTACCCTTCCAAATAAATTTGATAATCATGCTTTCGATTTTAATTTTAATGCTGGTGGAATTTTTTTCAGGATTGCTTTGAATTTGTATATCAATTTGAGTAGAATCAATGTCTTAATAATATTTAGTCTTCCAATCCTTGAGCATGGAATGGTATTCCAGTTATTTAGGGCTTTTTGATTTCTTTTAGCATTGTGTTGCAGTTTTCTGAATACAAGTGCTTTACATTGCTGGTTAAGGCTATTCCTGACTATTTGAGTTTTATCTGTCATATTTTATTTTCACCACTCTTTTGACACTTTTAGTTACTTTTATTGATATATTCTTCATTTCTAGATTCTCTTCCAGGTCCCTCTCTCCTGTCTTTTCTTTTCAGGCTCTAGCACACCCTTTAGTATTTCCCAAAAATCTGGGTTCTTGCTTAGAAATTTTTTCAGTTTCTGTTTATCTGTGAAGATTCTAATTTTGCTCTCGTTTTTGAAAGACAGTCTTGCTGGATATAAGATTCTTGGCTGGAAGTTTTTCTCTTGTGACATCCTAAATATATCTGACCCCTCTCTTCTTGCCTCCATGGTTTCTGGTGAGAAATCAGCACTTAATCTTATTAGGTATCCCTTATATGTTATGCATTGCTTTTCTCCTGCTGTTTTCAGAATTCTTTCTTTGTCTTTGGCATTTGACATTCTGATGAGTATATGTCTCAGAGTTGCTATCTATTCAGATTTTTTGGATGGGAGTATGTTGTGCTTCTTGGACATGGATATCTATGTCCTTCAATAAGGTGGGTAAATTATCCACCATTATTTCTTCAAATAGTCCTTCTGCCCCTTTTCCCTTCTCTTCTCCTTCTGGGACACCCATGACATGTATGTTTGTATGCCTTTTGCTGCCATTTAGTTCCCTGAGACCTTGTTCAATTTTTTCCATTCTTTTCTTCATCTGTTCTTTTGTATGATCATTTTCAGAGGCCATTTCTTCAAGCTCACCAATCCTTTCTTCTGCTTCCTCAAATCTGCTATTATATGATCCCAAAGTTTTTTTAAAATTTCATTTATTGTACTTTTCATTCCCATAAGATCTGCTATTTTTCTATGTAGGCTTTCAAATTCTTCTTTGTGCTCATCCAGTGTCTTCTTAATATCCTTAGTCTCTTTATCCATCTCAATGAATTTATTAAGGAGATTTGTTTGAACATCTGTGATTAGTTGTCTCAACTCCTTTATATCATGTGGAGGCTTATCTTGTTCCTTCAGCTGATCCATAGCTTCCTGTTTCTTGGTGTCAATTGTAACTTTTTGTTGGTATCTTGGCATCTGGATTACCAGAGTATTCATTCTGGGTGCAGTTTTTCTCTTTAGTTTAGGGCTTCCTATCATTTCTCCCTTGCTGGTTGTGCAGTAGGAGTCAAGCATGTAGATGGTACTGTAAGCTGTGGAGGCTCAAGCTGCCCTCTTTTTGCTAGGGACCAATGAAGCTTCTCTTAACTTTCTCCTTTGCTGGGGTAGGGACAGAGTTACAGCTGTGTGGAATAATTCAAGTCATGTAGGCCTAGACTGTAGTTGCCCAGAGAGACTAATGAAATGTCACACTTTTCCCTGGGGCAGGGATGGAACTGTAGGTTTGGGCAACAATCTATGTAGTGCAGCTCTAAAATGATTCCAGTTGCCAGGTAGACTTCTGGTTTTCAGTCTGTGCCAGCTAAAGGTATCTGGGGTTACCTGGATAGGCTGATGCAGGGCCCACCAGCCTCTTCCCTGCTGGGCCTCTTATGCTGGAGGTGTGGCTGAAGCCTAGTCTAGGTCTGCAGGGTGATCTGGGTGAAAGAAACTGGTTCCTATTTTCACTGTGATTTTCAGTCAGTTGGGCTTCCCCTCATGCTGGGGACTGAGTTAAAATGGTGGCCATGGGCCTCTTTCCAACTTGGTCAGATTCATACCCCAGCTGTTCCCTGGGTTTTATCTTAGCTAGCTGAGTCTACTGGTCAGTGGCTGAAATTGACAGCCATCTGTCTCCTCCTCCCCTGTTTTTGAGAAATGGAACTTCCAGTTCCAGCCACAGAATAGCTCCTGGGGTGGCTCATACTGTCAGAGTAGGATAATCAATGGCCTTCTTGGCTTGGCCTGTAATCTCCCAGAGAGGATGGTGCAGGTCCCCTCAGCTTTCTCTCTGTTGGAGGAGGCACTGGAGCCTAGGCTAGAGGTGCAATCTGATCTGAATGGAATGAAGCCGGTCCCCACCTGCACTTTAATTTTCAGTCTAACCTGCTTCCCCTTATGCTAGGAACAGAATTAAGATGGTGGCTCCTGGCCTCTTTCTGACTTGGACAGGCTCAAATTTTAGCTCTTCTCAGGATTATACTTTAACCTGCTGAATTTACTCATCAGTAGCTGAAGTTGGTGCCCAACCATCTTTTCCTCCCCTATATTTGGGAAGTGGCCCTTTCAATTCCCACTGCAGAATAGCTCCTGAGGTGGCTTGTGTCTCCAGTGGAGGATGGGCACTGGCCTCCAGGTCATAGAGCACTCTACTTATGAGTCTTCTCTGTAGATGGGCAGTCTCCTCCTTCCATTCCTTCAAGGATATGTCAGGATGCTCTTCTGGCTTCCTGAATCCCCCAAACTGGTGCTTCAGCCAGGTCCAGAAAGTTCTGGTTGTTTACTAACTGCCCTATAGCAGGAGCTGACTCTAGGAGCACCTTACTCCTCTGCCATCTTTCTGGTTGTCCTTCCCCTTATTTTTTAAGGACAGCTTTGCCAGGTACATAATTCTTGGCTGGCAGTTTGTCTCTTTCAGTAACTTAGAAACATCCTGCCACTTTCTTCTCTCCCCATGGTTTCTAATGAGAAGTTTGCACTTAATTTTATCAAAGCTTCTTTGTATTGTATGTCATGCTTTGCTATTCTCTTGCTGCTTTCAGAATCTTCTTTATCTTTGATATTTGTCATTATGTATATTAGGTTTCTTAGAGTAGGTCTATTCAGATTTATTCTGTTTTGGGTTCATTGTCTTTCTTCAATATTGATGTTTATGTCTTTCACAAAGGTATGGAAGTATTCAATCATTATTTCCTCAAATATTCTTTCTGCCCATTTTCCATTTTCTTTTTGGACACTGGTAATGCATGTGCTTTTGTGTTTCACATTGTCATTCAATTCCCTGAGACTCTGTTCCATTTTTTCCATTCTCATCTCTTTCTGTTGTCTTGTCTTTTCAAGTTCAGATGTTCTGTTTTCAAAATCACTAATTCAGACTCTGAGCAATTCAAACTTGTTATTATGTGCCTCTAATGTATTTTTTAAAATATTTTAAAGATTTATTTTATTGCTCCCCACCCCTAGTTGTTTGCATTTGCTGTGTCTGCTTCTCCTGTGCTGGTCTTCTTTTCAGGAGGCACCAGGAATCAAACCCAGGACCTCCCATGTGGGAGGGAGGCATCTAATTGCCTGAACCACCTCTGATCCCTGCTTTGTTGTGTCTCATTGAGTTTTCCTCATGTCTCTTGTTCTCTTGTGTCACCTTGTTGTGTCAGCTCACTGTGCTTGCCCATTGCATCAGCTTGCTGTATTGCATGTCTTCTTTAGGAGGCACGGGGCACTGAACCTGAGACCTCCCATGTGGTAGGCAGGACCTTAGTTGCTTGAGCCACATCCACTTCCCACCTCTAATGTACTTTTAAATTTGTGCACAATGTCTTTCATTCCCCTAAGTTCTATTTCTTTTCTTTGCAGGCTTTTAAATGGTTATTTATGCTCACCCAGTGTCTTCTTAATGCCTTTTATCTTTTTAATTTTATTTCTTTAAATTCTTTGAAGTGATTTAGGAAATTTGTGTGATTTTCTTTGATAATTTGTCTTAAATATTGTATCTCTTCAGGATATTTGGTTTGTTCCTTTCACTGAGCCATCTCTTCCTGCTTCCTAGTATGGCCTGGAATTTTTTGCTGATGTCTAGACTTCTAAATATTTTAGTGAATTTACCCTGGTGGCCAATTTCTCTCTCTTGTCTTTACTTTTTCCCACAACTTTTCTTTGATGTTTGTTTAACCTCATTTTAAGTGTTTGAAATTTCCCAGCTTAAGTTATCACAATCAAACCAGGGACTCACTAGAGTTTCTCCTCAGCTTCGAGTACAGAGAGAAGCAAAAACAGTTTTTGTCCATGCAATTTCCAGACTGGCCAGCAGATGGCACTAATTGATGAACCTTTCCCTGAAGTTGTTTCAATCTCAGTCTTCCTGTATTTTGTTCTGACCTGAGCTGAGATTCAAAGTGGTCTCTGGTGGCAGAATTTCATGAAGAAAAATGTCCCTCTCCCCACAACCACCACCACTCCTGCTCCCTTTTTCCCTTATTAGCACAACTGGAAGGGAGGAAGATATCTGTTCCCCTCTCAGTGGGCTTCAGAGTCAGGAGTTTTACCCCAGCTTAAAATCTTGGGATTGGGGGAGGGGAGCCCTTCTCCACAATCATGGGGGTTTGGTAACTCACTGTCTCACAGTTCGTTGTTTACAGTTCTCTCTTTGTCCCTCACCTTCCTGGGAGTTGTGTAGCGTTGTCCTGGTTTACTGATCCCCAAAGCAGGCCCCTGAACAGCTTTTTAGCTCCTTCACCATTGTTTTTGTGAGAGCGTTGAGCCCAGCCTGCCTATTCTGATGCCAACTTATCACAATTCCCTATGCATTATTTTTGAAGTGTGTTCAAATAGTTTGCTCATTTTCCAATTGGGTTATTTTCTAGTAATTGAGTTGTAAGTATTCTTTATATATTTTAGATCTAAAGACCTTTATGAAATATGTTTTGTGATTTGAAAATGTTGTTTCCCAGTATGTGGCTTCACTTTTCATTTTCTTTACATTATTTTTCAAATTTATTAAGTCAAAATTATATTTTTTTTCTTTTGGGATTAGGGATTTTGAGTCTATCTAAGAAATATTTACCCAACCCAAAGCATAAAGATTTTCCCCTGTGCTTTCTCTTAGAATTTTCATATTTTTGCATCTTATATTTAGGTCTAGGATCAAATTCAAGTTAAGTTTTGTGTATAGTGAGTTAAGGGTTTGGGACTTTTTGTGTCTTTATGGATATACAATTGTAGAGTTTCATCGTACTATATTTACTTTACTAATGATTAAACTGAGAATTACCCAAATGTTGGATATAAAAACAGTCACATATTATTGTCCAAATTATAACAATTCTCCTTATGCCAGATTTTTAATGGATTTCTACAATAAATTGTAAGAACTTCATATAAACCTCTTCAGATTAGAGTTGAGTGGGGATTGCTTGTTTTTACAGTTCAGCAGTAAATACAAGTAAAGTGTTTTGAACCTTGAATATTAAAAAAAATCAAATTTCAATCCTGGGTTTGCCATCAATAATAATAGTTATTTTTTGTGGGGATGTGGAGCAAAATTTTCATCTCCTTGGTCTCAGCTTCTTCATCTGTAGTGAAATGCCTGGCAGAGAACCAAATGCTCTATAAATGTTAGCTCTTGTTATCCTCCTCTTCTTCCCCTTCCTTCACTTCTTCACCAGCTCATGTGTATAATTAGAGAAAGTGCATTAACTCAGTTTTCCTCTCTAATGCCACAGTGCTCTGAGTTCTGTTGTCATGTACAGTGCTGTACTTTGCTATACTGTGATAGTTGTAGTATCTGCCTTGTCTCCCTAAAGGACTGTTAATTTCTAATGTGGGGGGAGTTCATCAAATATTCACTTATTCTAATTTATTCCAGCAGCAAGTGTTTATTGAGCATCACCTTCCCTGTAGTAGGTGGCTCACCTCTGTGCCTAGGAGAAAAAAATAAGTAAGGTATGGTCTTTACATTCATGAACCCCGAAATATTTGAAGAAAACCGATGACCCTAGCAGCCATTTCTTAAATGCCTAGTATGGTCTAGGTAGTGTGCTACTAACTCACAAATGTCTGATTGCTCTAAACACAAAAACTTTTTAAGATAGTTCCTAAACTTTTCTTCACCTTAGACCATCAAGATGATCTTTTAAAATCTCTAAAGCCTAGTCTCTACCCCAGACCAATTAAACAAAACTTTCTAGGGATGGTACAAAGGCGTAAGTATTTTTTCAAAGCTCCCAGTTTATTTCGTATTGCAGACAAGTTGGGGAACCACAGCTTTAAGTCCAGTTCTTGTATTAATAACCCCATATTTTAGAGGGGTAACTGTGGCTCTGAAAGATAAAGGTCAGGGTTAGCTATTTTGTGCCAGATACTGGATTGAAACACAGTCACTGTGACTCTTGGATCCCATGATTCTAAACATTACATTGTATAACTTTTTAATTTTAAATATTCTAAATATATACATATATTTATGTATACATACAAACTATATGTGCACATAAAATGTACTTGTAGATAATACATATACACATGTAAACAGACAAAATAGAATATATGAGAATTGATATAGTATAAACTAGGAAATTAAGAAAATTTAGTATCACTTTTGGGGTGGGTTGGGGTGGATGGGAAGGTAGAATGCTGGCTGGAGCTTTTAAGGGCTGTATATTCCAGGATAGATATGAAGTTTTACTACTTATTAAAACTTTGCTGAATTTAACGGAAAATTTTATGGATTGATTCACTTTAATGCTCATAGCTCTATTTATACAAAGTTTGATTTTGAGTTCACCTCCATGAATGCAATAAGGACCAATTCTTCTCTTTAAATGTGTTCATTGAAATCTGAAGTTCTTTGCAAGCTGGAAACCACATTCCAGTATTAATTGCCAGATGCCACTGGCAAGATGTACAATTCAATTCCCTGAATACACTTCTACTTGCCAGTTTCAGAGATTAGCAGTAAAATTGGACGTCAAATGCATCCTTTCCCCATCTTTCTCCACTTCTCCCTGCTGTTTTCATAGTAGGAGAACCTAAAAGGGGTGAAGCAGTTGATCTTACTTAGCTAATTCTGGAATACAGAGGTCTCCAGGAAGAGTCAGAGAGATGTTTCCAACATGATTGCATACTTTATTTATAACTACACATAAAAGTTTGTATAAAATTTCCTTATTTTCTACATCTTTGCATTATTTAAGTTAGTTCAGGTTCACATCACCCCTCCTGAATCACTCTGTCAGACTCACTGCCTTTGGTCTTCTACTTCAAGCTGTCTTCTACTATAGAAAAAAGAGTTGTCTGTTTAAATTTCAAATTTGCCACTTTTATCACTCTTAAATCCATCTTGAAATCTCCCGTACTTATAAACTTAAGCCCAACTTCTTAGCTTAGAGGTAAGCCTTTTCATGAGCTACTCCAATCTACCTCTTTGGCATCATCAACATCAAATTCTGAGTTGAAGTTTTCCATTTCGTATAGTTCTCCATTTCTTATCTCTGTCTTCCATCTCATGTCCGTCTCCTTTGCCTGAAATATCCTTCCAGTTTTCCATCACTTGGCTAAATCTTACTCATTTTTTAAATAGCTTTATTGAGATTTACTTCATTTAACAGAAAATCCACCCATTTAAAGTGTACAATTCAATGGCTTTACTAAACTCACAGCTTGTACAACCAATGCAAAATCCAATTTTAGAACATCTTCATCACCACAAAGAAGAATTCCTAAGCCTATTAGCAGTCACTTCCTATTCCCACTCCCCCACAGGCCTAGGCAACAACTTAACTTCCTTCTGCCTCTGCGATTTTTCTTTTTTGGCTATTTCATGTAAATAGAATAATATAATATATGATTTTATATGGCAGATATTTTGTGACAATCTTTTGCAGCAAATTTTCTTTTGCAGCAAATTTCTTTTGCTTAGAGTAATATTTTCAAAATTCATCCATGCTCTAGAATGCATCGGGGCTTCATTCTATTTTATTGCCAAATTTTATTCCATTGTTGGATGTTTACACTCTGTTCATCCATTCATCACATGATGAGTATTAGGTGGCTTCTACTTTGGGGATATTATGAATATTGCTGAGACAAAGTTTATTTCACCCTTGTTTAATCCAGTCTTACAATCTTTGCCTTCTGATTGATTGTTTAGTCAATTCATATTCAATCTTATTAAGATATAGTTAGATTTATGCCTGCATTTTTATTTTGTTTTCTGTATGTTTCATGACTAGTTTATTAGTCTGACACAACTTTATGGCCTTTCTTTAATACATTTTTTTTTTATTTTTTAAAAGATACTTTTATTACATGAATGTTACATAAAATATATAGGGGATTCCCATATGTGTCACTCCCCATACCTCCTACATTTTCCCACATTGACAACATCTTTTTGGTACATTCATTACAATAGATAAACACATTTTGGAGCATTGCCACTAAGCAAGGATTATAGTTTACATTGTAGTTTACACTCTTTCCTACTCAACTCTGTAGATTATGGCAAGATATATAATGGCCTGTATCTGTCATTGTAATATTTTATGGCCTTATCTTACATTAGGAATATTACAGTAGCAATGTTTTCCAATATAGTATTTTAATTTATTTTAATGATTTTTATCTATATATTTAAGATATGTTCTTAGTTCTTCCTCTAGGGTTTATGATGTACAACTTAAATTATCAGAATCTACCTCAGATTTACACTAACTTTATTCAAGTAGATATAGAATTTTATGCGACTCTCATGTCCAGCAACTTGTTTCTTTTAAACATTTGTTTTTTGGGTAATGGATGATAGGGTAGCCTGCACAGTAGTGTTATAACATTTCACAGGACAAAGGACAAGTTAATCATTCACAATTCTAGGCTGAAACAGAAGAGACTATTGATTAGAAAGCTTATGAATTCATAATTCTTAATAATAATATTACATCATTCAATCCCAAGAATTGAGAATTTATATATACAAAAGAAAAATAACAAATATATTTTCCCAGTACGATAAGGAAAGAGGAAAAGTAAAACAACCCTGACTTGTAAGGCACCATACTCACAATAGGTGCCAGAAGTATAATTATTCCATATATCCATTTTGGAAAATCTTACCCTAACACCAATAATATTAGTAATAGTTTGTAAGCAGAATGAGTGATACCAAGTGATCAAGCAACAACTTAATAAAATACAGCAAAATACAATAACAATACCTATTAATGCCTTCTTCCAGGTCCAGCTTATGGAGGATAACCAATGACTAATAGGGTCATGGGCTAAAGTTCCAATATCTGTAATCCGAGATGCCATATGCTGCAGGGCTTGGGTGATATATTAACAGTTTTGGATGCTCAACCAGTAAAGCTGCATAGACCAGTACCATGATCCCCAGTTTGTATAATTTGAGGCATAGGCAACAACAAATGATTATTACTTCCCCTTTTTGGGCTGTGGGGCAGCTGGCACTTTAAGTTGTAATGCCAGTGCCTGCGTTGGTCCTGCTGTTAACATCTTAACTGGAGCTGTGGCCACTGCCCAAGGTGCTGAACCTAATCCACTGTTGTAAGTATCTCGTTACAAGAGTTCCATTGCAGTGTCTGCAGCACTGAAAGCTTACCTTTCCCCATTATTCCTGCCTTGTTTTTACTAACTGCAACCAACTTGTGGATAGGGATGGCAGTCTTCAGAGTGACTGGACACTATGCAGTTAAGCTTTTCATTGCTACATGAGACAGTAAGTTGAGCACAGTTGCTTTCCTAAGGGGTTATATTTTACTTTGGCCTCTTCCCACAATTGTGACTAAAACCCAAAGGGTATTTTTATAGAATGTTGCCTCTGCCACAAATCCTACCCAAAGCCAATATTGGTACTGGCCACATCCAATTTACAGGGTAAGTCAGGATCCAGTACTCCCTTTACTGATTCAACTTGTGCCAATGCCTTCTGCTATTTTTTTTAAAAGCAGCCTGCTGGAGGCCCTCCTGTTCCCATGAATGACCTTGCCTGATTAACATTTATAATGGTTTTAATATTTGAGCTAAATGAGGGATGAAGGGTCTCCAATACCCCAACAATATTAAAAATTTTATTAATATGAGAAAACATTGTACTTTATCATTTGCAGCATAGAGTATGGTTTTTCTTTTACTCAACTAAACAACATTTAAGAATTTGAGGGAAACAGACTTGGCTCAGTGGTTAGGGCATCTGTCTACCACATGGGAGGTCCGCGGTTCAAACCCCGGGCCTCCTTGACCCGTGTGGAGCTGGCCCATGCGCAGTGCTGATTCGCGCAAGGAGTGCCCTGACACGCAGGGGTGTCCCCCGCGTAGGGGAGCCCCATGCACAAGGAGTGCACCCGTAAGGAGAGCCGCCCAGCGCGAAAGAAAGTGCAGCCTGCCCAGGAATGGCGCAGCCCACACTTCCCGTGCCGCTGACGACAACAGAAGCGACAAAGAAACAAGACGCAGCAAATAGACACAGAGAACAGACAACCGGGGGAGGGGGGGATTAAATAAATAAATAAACCTTAAAAAAAAAAAAAGAATTTGATAGACAGCCAGGACTTTGTAGCTTGTCGAAATTGTCTGTCCATCCTAGGCTCTTAGATACGATACCATCGTCTTTGATGCTTCTGAAAAAAGAATTACTGGTTAAAATAATATCATCACTATAATAAAGTAAGGATACAACCACAAGTTTCTTCCTTGCAGCCAGATTCTTTCTCACCAGGCCAGGAAAGTTCATTGGATTATACACATGGCCTTGGGGAAGCACTACAAAATCCACCATTGGCCTTCTCACATGAAGGTGGATACAGGCTGGCTTGGCTTGCCTAAAGAGATACTAAAGAAAACCTTGCAAGTTTTAAAACAAAGTGATAGTGACATAACTGGATATTAATTTCTTACAACAAACTAGCAATATTTGGGACTGCTGCATACAGCAGTGATGTAACTTTAACTTATAATAATCTACTGTTATGTACCTCCCCTGGTAGCCTCGAATGGCCACTCTCTTTTTGTAACCATAGAGTTATTCCTTTAGCCGAGGTGGGGCAAATCAGATGAATATGAGCCAAAGCACCTGCCTCTTAATTTCTTGTGAAGAGGTTGTTTCTGTGACACATATCTTTTTTAAAAAATAATTAAAAGTGTGATTAATAACATTACACTTTTATCTAATATTATGCTGAAACACTGCTAAATTTCCAGGAATCTTATACAATCTCTAAGTATTCATATGAAAATTTTACTCATATGAGTTTAATTAACAGACGGTTAAAGAATTCTTTTTAATTTTTTAATGCTTTTAAATACTTTCCATTTAACTTATATCAAATGAATGTAACCATTTCATTACTTTACTTTTCACTTACATCTTTACCATGATTACATTAACAGGTATTTTTATTTTAGCAGTACAGAAAAAACTACTTTTCTCCAGTATTTTATGAAAACCTAAGATTCCCAATGAAATCAAGATTATCTTCTCCTTATTACTGCCTTAATATGCAGATTGAGGTAGCCTCTGACAGGTTTTCTTGTAATGAAGTTACTTTTTATTATTATCATTAATTCAGTTTCTGTTTAATAATGACTTCCTGGAATTAATAATTTAAATATTTCAATTTAAACAATGCTTCTACAAACTTCTTATAATTATTCATTACCACATAGAATATAGTTATTCATCTCAAGACAAATTCTGCCTTCACAGAACACATTCCCTTACTTAATGTACCATAATATCTTCTACAACTTGCCATGTGCAATCAGGTTTTGTCCTACATACTTCCATTCTGATTTTATGAAAACCAGCCCTCTCATCTTAGGACAAAACATATTTCCTTGAAAAAAACATCAAATTTTCATCAGCACTTTCACAAACTTTTTACTTCTTTCAATATCCATTTAAGTCTCATATCCTTCATTTCATTCTGTGAAGAAAAATAAACTATTCATCTCAAAAACAAATTTAATAAAGGCTTGTAATAATTTCATTAGTCAAAACTTGCAATTTTCATCATTTTAAAGATTTAACACTCATAATGCTAATTTGTCTTATTAGCATCCATACATATTTATTAAAATAAGCACTTATTTAATTTTTTGGCAATATGAATAGAGCTCTTTCAAGAATTTTCATTTATCAATTTAATAATACCATCCAGGGGTATCAAAATATACACTGACACTGAACAGACACACACAAAAAGAGTTGGGACACAGCAACAGAAACATAGAGCCTATTAATTTGACTCATTATTCTTACTCCTTTGGTATTGCTGTCTCCAAGCTCTCCATCATTTCACATCTCTGATTTTTACTGCTTTTAAAATTTCTTCTGGAATCAGTGTTGCCTGTAATATGCAAGCTTATTTCTGGAAACACTTCAGATAGACATTTAACTTGGATATTTTGGATTACCCTTCTTTAGGAGTACACCCAGGCTTAAAGTTCAGGAGTAAGCTATTAATTTAAAACTGAAAGTTCCTTTTAACCTTGATAAAAATTCTCATCAAATTAAAAAGTGACTAAGCCTTAAAATATTGTCAAAGTAACATCTCATTCAAACTTTTCTACAGTTTACACAAACATTACGAGCTTTCAGTTTTGGAATCTATTTTTATTTGCAGCATACAAAAGCTGAGCATTATTCTTTACTCTTACGTTCATAGAGTTGCCCAGTTCAAAAGTTACTAAACTTTAACAGCACTAATTTTATCAATTTGGCTATCTAGACCCAATTAGAATTAACATGGAAACAAAATAGAAACATTAATATTGAGTAGTTTTTCAACTCCTGCAGCAATTTAATTCTATCGCGCATAGTCACATCATCGCTGCCCCCTCCATTATCTGAGAGTGTGAAAAAAGAGACATTCTGATAATGTAATTGTACCCAAATCCTGCTGATTATGCCAAAATGTTTTGCTAAGGAAGAGGCAGAAACTCTAAATGCTATGCAAAGGCAGATTTATTCAATAAATGAGTTTCAGATTATATTAAAAGATTATAACAGGCAATCACAGAAAAGAAGAGTAATCGATTAAATAACATAAGAAAGAATGAAAGTATATAAAACCATACACCAAATCTGGGAAAAACACAACATCTGATTTCTCACGAGGCTGTTGTTTCCCTTTTACTGCTGATCAGAATCCCAATTAGAAAGCTGGTCCCAGGCAGAGCATCCACCTCTGGGTGAAACTTTAATTGGCAGCTCAGGGGCTATCCTTTTTAACAGATTCTGAACCTCAGAACTTCAATGAATCTTGCAAGTGGTGAGGAATGACCTCATCAAAAGTAAACAAATCCATCTGGGGTGGGCTAGGGAAGAGGTTGGCCAGCCTTCCTCAGGAAAGACAATGTCTTGAGAGTCTTCTGTTCTGTTCTGTTCATGGTACATTAAACAGGAAGATGAAGATTTCAGTACACATCATCTTTAACTTGATGTTAACTTTACAGTGGATACGAACAGGATATGCAAATATCACATCTAATAACTTGTTTCTTTGAAACATTTGTCTTTTGGGTAATGGATGATGGCGTTGCCTGCGTAGCAGTGTTGTTATTACATTCCAAGGGACAAAGGACAGGTTAATCATTCACAATTCTAGACTGAAACAGCAGACTATTGATTAGAAAGCTTTGAATTCACAATTCTTAATAATAATGTTCTTATAATATATCACTGCTTTGAATTCTTTGTCTGCTAAGTCCATCATCTGGGTTCCCTCAAGGGTAGTTTCTTTTGTCTGCTTCATGCCTATGTATGGGTCATAGTCTTCTGTTTCTGCTCCTCTCATACTATTTTTTTTTTGAAAACTGGTCATTTTGGAGAATATAGAGAAGTAAATCTTGATACTGATTCTCTCCTTTCCTCAATAACTTTTTTGCATTATTTGCTTGATCATTTACTTTATTGTTTAGTAACTTGATTGAGATAAATCTGTGAAATCTATCCCTCACCTCACCCCACCCCCTGCCCCCAGTATACAACCTGTGATTTCCTGCTCAGAATTTTTCCTGCCATTTTCATCTTTTAGACTTGTTATCCAGAGGTCAGCATAAGGGACTTGTTGGTTAAATATTGTGCTTAAATCCCAATAGCTAGTGATATTTTCACCCTTTGTTGTGTGACTTGGAGAATGCACTCAAAATTCAAGGAGTTTCTAAATTTCCTTCAAATCTGCCTGCTTCTGAGAGGGCAAAACCTTAAGCATGCATATATTCTTTCTTGGCATAAAGTCACACATCATCAAGGGTGAGTGTGGCTTTATTTATAAAACTGGCTTCCTAAGAGTTCCCCTTGGGTCAGAGTAAACTGTTGTTCAATGTTTGGTAAGAGGTTATGTGTAAGCTCCTAGTGCCATTGATGTTCCCAGTCTTTGCTGATTGTGTGTGGTTTAGGAATTATTTTCAATCTCTCTCCTATCCTTCCCTGATTCCTTCTGAGTAGATGCAGCCTAGAACATGTGCACAGTTTCCTACCCCCAAGATAAAGTGTGATCCCAGGAGAGCTCTTCCAGGCTATATTTTTCCCGGTTCTCTCTGTTAAATTTATGAGTGCTCTGCTGTTTCTTTTTTTGTTAAAAGTACTATAAAGCTCCCAGTTCATTATTAAATGTTCCCCACCATGATTTTCATTGTTTCCTTAAATACCCTTAGGCATAAAGTTCTTCTTGCTTTATTGAAAAAGTCAGTTCAGTGTTCTTAAGTCTGGCCTCACTCCTTTGGCAGAAAATCTGTGCCAATATACAAGAGCTAGAGATGAGGACAACTGCCCATTTCTCCATAAGACACCTCTTCTCTACAGGGTGGGAATAAGTGGGGATGGTAGCCTCTAGTGGCTTCGGCTTGCCCCTGGCTACATTGAATTTATGCTCTTTGAGTAATCTGAGGCAGGAGTGTTGACCCAGTCCTAGGAGGTGGTGAAACCATAGCCTAGGAGGTGGGGAAACCATAGCCACACGCTGGAACCTGAGGGAAGAGAGAGCTCCATCTTCTTGGCTGCACTTGCCTGTAGCAGATCACCTGAAGTAGAGCTGTTATGTGGACCTGGGGAGTGTGTGGAAGGAGTCGGATCAAATGCCTCCATCCTCGCTGTTTTTACCATGATTTAATAGATTTTTATGAATGAACATTTCATTTGCTGTATTTCTTTAGGACAATTTCTAGAGACTTTATATGGTTGTTTTTAAAATAATTTTTGCCAGTTAAATGGTTTGTTTTATTAAGGAAAATATCCTCTGAGCTCTTTGCATTGCTATTCTAGAAATATTGTTTAATTCTAATTAGAACTCAGGTGTAATTTCCTTTCACAAACCTTCCCTGAGTCCCTGGTTTAAGCTATGGGTCTTTCCTATCTTCTTACATTTTATTTTAAATTTCTCTGCCTCCTTATTCTCTTCTAGTTCTAATTTTATCTACTCCTTTTTCAGCCATTCACCTCACCCACCCCTATGACACAATCTTATGCATTGTGAGAACCCCATGTGTATCTGTTTTAGCTCCATTACATTATATTTAAATTGTACATTTGTTTCACCTCACTAGCATCTGCAAATTTTTCAGTTGGGTTTTATATTGTGCCCTTAGTCTATAGGCAAACACCAGGAACTTAGATAATATGCATGGATTAAGTCAACAAATGCATATTGAAAGAAAAATATATGCCAAATTGTTTACACAAAGCTGTATAATAATACATATTGTACCTGCCCTCTTGTAACAGATGGCCTAGTGAAGAAAACAGATATTGATCAAAGAGTTAAACAAATGAATGAAAATATGATAAGTACTGGAATGAACTTATGCTTAAAGTTCAAAGAGTAAATAATGATAGCTGATCATTATTTAGCAATAATTAGAAAAGTGATGAGAAAGCATAAACTGAGATCAGATAAAAAAGCAAATGTTACTTAACTAGGAAGAGGATCTGTGGAAGAGAGTGCCAAGCGGAGGGTTATTCAGATTGACTCCCTAGTAGGAGAGTGAACATAGAGCTCCACAATCTCAGAACTTAGTGTGGCTGGAGCATACAGTGTGGAGGAGGATAGAGTGAGAGCTATAATTAGAAGAACAGGTAATGTTCAACAATATGTGGCTTGTTAGGCACATCAGGATTTTGGCTTTTATCCTAAAATAGAAGTAGCCTTGTTGGCCAAATCCAAACTCTCACATATTTTGTATGGCCTACATAATATTTAGAGACATGTGAAAATCATAAGAAGTTCAAATTTCACTGTCCAGAAAAATGTGATATTGCAACATAGCTACATTCATTCTTTTATATATTGTATATGACTGTTTTTGTTCTAAATTGGCAGAGTTGAGTAATTAAGTAGTTGCAACAGAGACTATGGCTTTCGAAATCTAAATAATTTACTCTTTGGGCCTCTACAGAAGACATTTGCCAAACCCATTCTACATTAATGTGAAATAAATAAATGTTTTCATAAAATCATTTAAAGGGCAAACAATTAAATTGGCATGTTTTTGGAGGCAGGAAGCAACCTGGAGGAAGGTGTGTTGGGAGTCCCCAAGAGCAGCCCAAATTTTAATGGCTTGCTAGAAGTACTCGAAAGTCTCAGCATATATCATACTTTTGGCTATGATTTATAACAGCAAAATGATACAAAGCAAAATCAGCAAAAATAAAAGGCACATAGTGAGACGTCCAAAGGTGCCAAGTGCAAGTTTTCAAGAGTCCTATCACAGGGGAGCTACAAAGGACATGCTTAATTTCTCTAGTAATGAGTTGTGGAAACAAGTATAAAATGGTGTCTACCTGAGAAGCTTGTCTCAGTCCAGGAATCCAGGGTTTTTAATACAGGCTGATCACCTAGGCACACACTATTTAGCACATACACAAATTCCAAACTACTGGAAGGAAAACAAGTGTTCAGCATAATCCATATTGTTTTTGAAGTTTTGAAACACTGCCACTCTGATGGAGAGAACTCATTTGAAATCCAAGTTCCCAGATGCCAGCCAAAGGCCAACCTAGAAAGCAGAGCTTGCTTGGGATAGCAGTTTCAGTCCTGTTAAAGTCTCATTTTTCTGTACAGGAAGTTATTGCAGCAGTCCAGATGGAAATGGTAGTAACTTGGACCTTTAGGTTCAATTTTAAGTTTTGTGGAAAAAAGAGGACAGAGTTTAAAAATATTTAAGAAGTACTATCTACACAACTTAGCTATGGAACAGACATGGCAGATAAGAGGTAAGAGGATATCAAGGATTGCCAAGTATATATGTTTGCCAAAGGACTCCCAAAGCATAATACCAGAAATGATTTGGCTTTTATAAAGGAGATTTATTTGGGCTAAATGCTTACAATACCAAGGCCATGAAAAGTCCAACTCAAGAGATGCTTTTTCTTTAAAGTCATCTGCCATGTATTGCAGCAAAATGGCAAGCAATCTCTGCCTCGGTCCCTGCCTTCCCCTCCAGGCTGTACCACCTGCCAGAGCTCACTATGGGCAACCAGGCATACGGCTTGTCTCTTACCAGGCCTCCTCTCTCAGGCTTTGCTGCTACACGCTCTTTCTGAATTCAGCTGCAAGCTATCAGGCATATGGCTCATCTCTCCATAGGCCTCAGCTCTTTGAACCACTCCTTTCTCTCACATCGCATGAACAAATATAACAGAGCTCATTTTTCCTGTTTGTCTCCATTTATGTCTGCAAGAGGGTATAGTTCAATTAAAAGGGTCTCACAACCACAGGAATGAATTTAGTCTACAAACATAATTTTTGTCTTTTTGGGATTCATAAAATAATTTCAAACTCCCACACCCAGGAAATCTGGCTTATCCAGTAAATATTGTTTTTTGATCTAGTTTAAATCCTGGTACTTCCAGCTGAAGAAATTATCTGAGATGATGGATTAGGTTTTTTGCTCATCAATTGGATAATCCTATTTCAACAAATACCACAATTTTATATACATATTTTACATATTATATATATATATCTACTTTATTTTACATATATATATATATACATGTAATTTAGGGCTTTCTTTGAATATATTGTTAAAATTACACTTTAACCTTTATGGTATGAACCAATTAAACAATAGCACAATTATCACATGGATGGGGTTCTAATATTAGGTTTATTTCAAGATTAGAGGATGAGAATGTGATTAGAGCTGGTAAATTTGGGCCCTTTTATACTAACCTCATTTATTCCTAAACTACTCCCTGATTCCATACCTTCATGAGGGAAATGGTTCTGGAAGGCCAGTCCTAAACTAACAATAATGTAAACCACATCTTATTTGCAGAGAGTTGCCAAAACAAAGAAGTTAAAAAAGGCAAGCCCTGAGTCTTAAATTACCTAAAGCATGTCATTCACAGATAAGGAGTTTTAAAAAGAGACTATGAAAAGTGAAAAATGAAGACGATCTTAAATCTGCTCATTATATAAATAAAAGAACATATGGACTTTTAGACACTGGAGAATCTACCACTGATAAAATACCCTATTCCCTGGGTGAAAAACAATGCCGAGAAGAGAGATCTAGAAATATGTTTCCCATACTACTGCTGACTCTTAGGGAATGAAAGCTAAAATGAGATGCTGCCTCCTGAATACAGAGGGAGAGAAAGTATGTGTGGGGAGGGATCAAATGGCTGTGCTGGTTTAATTGTTAAGCAGCTATATTTATGGGGAAAAAATGGAGTATATTGTTGTTGTGGGCACCTCTGTTGTTAGGAATATATGTGTATATCTGACTAGCTAAACACATTTAAAATATGTGGGTGTTCTATGGAGGAAGGCCAGGCAAAATATTCTCTTCGACAAAAACCCACTGTGTGTACTTCCTCTGAGGTGGTTGTTCTTAATGTGAGCTTTGCATAGAAGCCAAAGTGCAGGTATTTCAAAACACTGATGTGTAGGCGAAATTGGTTGAGATTCTGCCTCAGAAGGTTTGTGTTGGAGAGGGGCTAATTTTTACGTGCAGCAACACTGAGCTGAGGAATCGTGATTTAAATGAGTAGAAATGGACAGCAGAGGAAGTCCAGATTTCTTTGGAAACAGTTTACAAACTTTTTGAATTCTCTAATTGAAAGAAATAAAGCTTCTACCTGATTTGTCTAAAATAAAGTTAATGTAACTCCTCATTGTATCTCATGTCAACCCTAGGCAGGTTGGATGCGCATTTGGCTTGGGGGCATGAATGAATAGAAGAATGAAGTGGGTGGCTGTGTGAGTAAATAGATGCCAGTAATGTGTGGAGAATGTGTTAGAAGGCATGTAAGTGAACAAAAGGATGAATGATTAATAGATGTGTTGATTAGTAGCCAAACAGAAGAATGGAAAGATTGGTGATTGAATGGATGAATGAAGGAAGGAAAAAAGTACACATAAAGGAAGAGGAACAGTAAACTTACAATGTTTAATCTCTCAAATTATCCAAAAATGTATTTTTCTCAATCTCAGTAAAATGTATCATTTAGAAGAGATTTATTAATTCATCAGTTATCCAGTTGTGAATTCCTAGAACTAGGTCATGACCATGACACAGGAACACACTAAGTCCTATAGAGGCTAAATAGATGAAGTAAAGTGACAGTTGCAAGGCTGGTGGAATAAACATTTGGACCCCCGTTTTGACAGCTACAATTTCAAGGCACGTAACGTCTCTGAATGTAAGGATAGACCAGTGACAAATTAGGTAGGCCAACAGAAATCAAGTAGTTATTTTTGCAGTCTTCAGGGAAGCAATGAAGCTAAGGAATTTGATTACTGAAGACTGATTTTTGCTAAAATCGAAGCTACAGCTTGAACTTCAAATAATTATCTCAAGGAACAAAAAAATGTTGTGCATCAGCTCTTTTGCATTTATTAACTTATTTAAGCCTTAGAGCAATCCTTTGAGGTAGTTAAAAAATTTAATACTATTTTATTAAGAAAGAAAACCCAGTGAAGGGTAAGATTAATTTTCTTTCTAAGGTTCTTTCTAGACTAAATTTCTTACAATTCATGACATACTACATATGAAAATGCCATTAATCAAGACAACAGTGTGAAAGTTTGTTGTTTTATTTTTGTCTGTGGTGTTTCCATAAAATGTGACTCAGGAAAACCCCAGATTGTATTGCAACATTTTTGTTCTTGATAAAATGAAAGGAGGAGAGGTTTTGTATGTCATTGAAGTTTACTATAATTTGGGGTGCTATGAAGTCCAATACATTGTGATAATTGGGAACAAAAATATACATTATCTTATGTAACCTCATATGAATTGTCCTATGTAGAGAAAAATTTTGGAATCAAGCATATGATTAGTATGATTAGTATTAAATACAACCTTGGGCCACTCAGATTGTGTAGGCTACTTAAGGCTGTCTTGCCTCCTTTGCAAAGTAGTTGCAATAATAACACTTATATCATAGAGTTTTTTAAGCTTAAAAAACAATCCATTTAAATATCAGTTTTTCTGTTCTTGGAATATGGCAAATTTTCTATATATTTTCAATGGTACAATTATTCCCATTTGACAGATTAGAAAAGTAAGGATTCAAGAAACTAAGTGTCTTGCCTATAATCTCAAAGCTAGTGGAAAAAGAGTAAAAACCAAGCCTTTTAACATACCTTTCAAAACTCCTTCTAGTATCCCCTAATTAATAGCAATTAATGAAAAAGAATAGGTTAAAATTTCAACAATGTTCATGACTAATTGTCTAATGTAGCCTTGTGCTTTGGAGCCAATACTTTTCATCCTAATTAGTTCAAATGAGATACATTTAAATACGGTTCTAAAAATTGTGCTATTAAAAATTAGAAGGCATTTAGTAAGTTTTTCCCATCATATAGTATAACTGGAGAGCTAGCATGTTGTAGCATGTAACCATGCTTCTCGCCACCTTTAAAGTTATAAAAGTAAGTCAAAATTAAAAACTCCTACCAGAACCTTATTACATTCTCTATTCTATCACATATACTACTTAAAATGGGAAACCATTGTTAATTTATGTACTAACATACTAAAATACACATGAAGGTCTGTATTTCATTCCTCTATATAATCCTCACAATTTGCACATTTACTAGCTCACGATACATAATTGATACATATTTGTGGAATCAAATTGCATTGATTTGAATATAAATAATCATTTTGTTAACAATTCAGCAGATGTTCTGGCACCTGAAACTGAGGAGAATCATAGATTTGGTAATAAGATGACCACATATTAAATAAAGTAGTAGTACCCTGATTTAAAAAAATGAGATCACATATTTTTTATCATCAATGTAATTATTAATATTATTATCTTTATTATTCACTGACCAGCAATGATATGCTCTGTGTTCTGGTCGTGTTTGAAAATAGTGTTTCTAATCTTTAAAAATACTTCAATCTCTATTAGAGTGTAAAGATAATTCATTCAATCAGAATTTTTTGAAAACCTATTGCCAAACACTTTTCCAGGTGATTATATGATTCAATAGTGAACAAAAGAAACATCTCTACCTTGGTAGAGCTTATGTTCAAGTGGGTATAGATTGTCATTACTCAACAAACAGAAAATTGAGGACTGGGGATTGGGAATGCCAGTTTAGGAAGAGAGGCAAGTTAAAGTGTTAACAGTCCAGAATGAACCTCGTTGAGCATGTAACACTTGAGATAATTATTGAAAGACGTGGGGAACTTGAGAGATGAATGTGGGCTTTGGAATCATCAAGACCTGGGTTTGATTTCTGTTTCTAGTATTTATAACTTTGCTGTACTTCCACAATCTTCAGTTTCTTAAACTAGTAAATGGCCAGGTCTTTGAATATTTTATTCTTTATTTGTAAATTGTTTAGAATTTTCACAGTGCTTTTTTAAATATACTTTTAAAATTTTTTAAAAAACAGATACTTAGATTACATAAATGTTGCATGAAAAATATAGGGGATTCCTATATGCCCTGCTCCCACACCCTTCCACATTTTCTGACATTAACAACCTCCTTCATTAGTATGGTACATTTGTTAGAGTTGATGAACCCATTTTGGAGCATTGACACTAAGAGTGGAATATAGTTTACATTGTAGTTTATACTCTCTCCCTCACAATTTTGTAAATTATGACAAGATATATAATAGCTTGTATCTATCACTGTAATGGCACTCAGGACAATTCCCAAGTCCTGAAAATATCCCCATATTATACCCTGTTTTTCCCTCTCTCCCCTCAGAAGCTCCAGTGGCCACTGCTTCCACATCAATGATAAAAATTCTTCCATTGCTGGAATCACAATAAGTCTATAGTAGAATACCAGTAAGTCTACTCTAGTCCACAGGTCATTCCCCAATCCTGAGGATCCTGTGATGGGGTGATGCCCATTTCACCTCTATTTGAGAGGGGGCAGACGGCTGGGACAATATTGCTTGCAGTTGCAACTCTCTCTGTTCCTTGGGATGGTTATTGTCCATCATCAATTCCTTGTTAATTGTCCTGGGTGAGTCCAATGAACTGGAAAGTAGGTGTTGCAACTCTTTTGAGATTCTGGTACATGGACAGCCTGAAGTCTTAAGTCTCTTAAACATACACCTATCATCTCTAGTATGAACTATACATTCAAATAGAAGGGAAGAAGAGCCATGTGTAGGGGAACCTCAACTGAGTCTAATTCTGTCACACTGAGGAGCATAAATTCCCAGGTAGGGCCCACGGGCAGAGCATCAAACTCCTGACCTGTCTGCCCTGCCTATAGTGTCCGGATGTCTCCAGATTCCTTAGCATCCCCACTATTTGAGGTAATGTTTACTTTGGCAGTCAATGAGATCCTGCTGACACAGGTGTAAGTGTAAACTCTGGAATGACCTTCTGACTTACTTTGAAGTCTTAGCCATATAAACTCATTTGTCTTTACCATTTTCCCCTTTTGGTCAATGTCTTTCCAGTTGCATTGCTAGTTGGTGCTTGGTAGCAATCCCTCGATGTCAGGGAAGCTCATCCTTGAAAGTCATGTCCCAGCTGGGGGAAGGTATTTACATGCTGAGTTAACTTAAAGAGAGGCCACATTTGAGCAGCAAGGAAACTCTCAGGAAGTAATTTTAGGCAACCTATAATAGTAGGTTAAATTTCAATTTCAAAAGTAAAGGTTCACAAGTATAGTCATCAATATCAAGGGCCTGTCAATGGCCAATCCCCCTTTACTAGTCAGTGCCCCTGTACTTGGGGGATTCTTTCTGTCCCATTAGAGAATGTGGCAGAACTCCCCAGGATGGGAATTCAATATTCTTCCAGTCATTGTGTGGATTTCCACCCACTGTGACAATGCCCCATGAATACTTGAACACATTTATATGCCTTATAGGTATACATCAAGTGAACCTCCTCCCATATATCCCTCATCATTGACATATCACACCAGTTATCCTCCCCTGCCATAGTTGTAACCCTTCTGTGATCCAGAACTTCTTCAAAACTAAAGCCAACAAAATAACCATATACAATCAATAAGAAAATGAAATAATGATAATTTTAAAGAGAAAAATAAAATGCAAAAACGTTTTTTAATTTGGAATAATAAAAACTTAAAAATTAAAAATTAAAAAATTTTTGACATTATATCATTCATCACTGTAAGATCTGTTGTCTTGTATATACAGTAATATTTTCTTCTGCTTATTTCCCAAGTGTCTTTTTTTTTTCATTTTGACTTCAAAGAAGCTTTAGATTTTGATGTAATTCAACATAGTCTGTATCCATCTTGCAGATCAAATAGAATACTTCCATCACCTCCAAAATGCCTCATTTTCCATCTATTCTATTCCTCCCTCCCCTTCTCTCAGGAACCATGGCCACCACCAAGCTTCCCTCCTTGAAGAACAATATTCATAGTTACTTGCAAAAACTTCAGGGCTTGATATACAAGCCTGTCCTCCCTTATTAGGCACTGCCTATGCTCTCAAGAGACCCTTGCCTCTCTTTCTGAAAACACAGAAGGACTCCCCAGGATGGGAGTCCAGTACCTTCCCTTTCATTGCATGGCTCTCCACCCACTGATACAACACACTATGATAAGATGAACACTCACACACTCCCTAGAAGCCTGCCCCAGGTACGCCTGTCCTGCATGCCCCCCATATCCAGCACCCTAAACCAGTAATGTCTGTTACAAATAGAAGGTGTGTGAAAAATGGTGGCTCTTTTCATTATATCCAATTACATTACAGGTAAGACGTTGATACAGATTGAAGAGCACATCATTAAAAAGAGCACTTCATTAAACCTCTGGGTACCACATATCTCTAGAGCTTCAGATATTCCCTTGAGTTTTTATTACCCCTGTAATTGCTAAATTCTCTATTATAGGTTCTACTTTTAAATTAAAAATAAATGAAAAAAATTCTTTGAGTTGGGAAATAGGACAGAATTAAAATTCTTACTAAATGTATTAAAAATGAATTCAAATAAATAAGGTAGAAGAGCCATGTGTAGGGAAATTATAAATGAGTCTAACTCTGTTATATTGGGAAACATATATTCTAAAGTAAGGCCCACTGGTAGGGTACTGAATTTCTGAGATTGTCTACCCTGCCTATAGTGTCTAGATGTCTCTAGAACTTTCAGGACCCCCCTGCTTGAGTTACTATTTACTGTGGCAGTCAATTGAGATCCTCCTGAGACATTTATAAGAGTAACCTCTAATGGAGAGTGATAGGAAATTTGATAAGCTGGTAAGGAGATATTTCAATATCCGCTGATTTTTACAACAAAATTCACTCTGTGGAGGCAAGTTTTGAATGGCTATTTGGGATAAGCATCCAATGCAGCTGCTGTACTTCAGCAGTGAAAAATAAATCAAACAATTGGCTCCATATAGACTTCAAATGGCAGTAGGATTTGCACAAATAGAGGGGACCATGACATTCAATCAGAATCACACAGAGGAAAAAGGACCTATAGGAAATATTTACCATTGAATTGAACAGTCCTGACATGTACAAAATTTTATGCTGAATTTTATCCACTACTGCTTCTGCACTCCTGTCACTACTGTTAATAAACCATAAATTTCTGTACCTGGAAGAAAGTTCAGCCCTGTCTGTCATATCAATTTCCTGCCAGAGTAAAGAGATTTACATGATGGACTGGAAAAGCTCCTAGAGGAGCATTCTTTGATCTGTTAAAAATGAAAACTCAAAATCTTCAACGTGTTCAACTACTCAGAGTTCTGGTAAAAACTGTGGCACTTGAGCTGCAAATCTGGAAACAAAAATTTTAAGTCGTTTGGAGAAAGATAAGAAACGTGTTTTCTTAATACAGAATGTGATGGCAGCATGAAACTCATTCACTTGCTTTTCATTCATCCAATATTTTTAAGCATCCACTATGTACCAGGCACTGTACTGAATATTGTGGAGTCAGTGTTTAACACAACAGAAGCAATCTTTATTGTTAATGAGCTTATTTTTCAATGAAGAAATCAGACATAATATAATAAGGTAGATAAACAATGACAATTGTAATAATAGGGATGGAATTTAAACAGTATGCACTAGTACAACCATGCAAGTTGTCTAAATATTAAAACATTCTGTTCCAATTAGGAAAATAGCCATGGCCACAGTCACCCTGGCCTATCTCCTAGAACACTTCACTTGCCTCCTCTTTCCCAGAACTTAGGTGTGATTCCGTAAAAAATGACTAACAACAGTTTTAACACAATGGTTCTTTCATAAAACCCTGAGATCTTTGCACATCCCCACATAGGTCACTCAGGCAAAGCTAGACTCTAATTTGACCCAAGTCTTGGTGGAATGCCTCATGAGCCTCCATAGGACATAGCATAGTAGGTAGTCTTAAGATCTTTTATAAGGCTGTTCCTCATTGAACTCCACATCTGCATGGGTGTCTCTCTTGCTTGAGGCTACTAGGAAGCAGTTTCTTATCTACTTCCCAATGCCAGTGATGCAAGGACTTTCTTTATCGCCCTTCCTTGGGTACAGCTACAGATTATGAAACTCCTTGGCTGTAATTTAGAGTTGGCTCCCAAAGGCAGAGAGCTGCCACTTGTGTTAGGTCATCCAGCATCCCTGGTTTAGTGTCATCCAATGCAACTAGGGAATTGAGTTGCTGATTCTATGCTGATCTTTCTTAGGCATTCAATGTGAGTAATAATCTCTCCAAATTGGTTTGGACTCATTGTCTTCTTACTGACTGAACCTGTGGAAATGTGGCAAGACAGTCTATCAGCTGCCATAATGCTGTTGCTTAGGTACTATTAGATTGCTTAATGCAATGCTAAATTATATTTGGTGTTCAGAAATGGGTCTATAAGAGAATAAACACTTGAACTGTGATCTATTGATGAGGAGGACTTGACGAGGAGGAATGGAGTAGCAAGGGGTTTTCTAAGATACTAGGCATACAGAAGAGTTGCATAAGTAGCCTGAAGTAGGTAATAACAAGTCTTATTCAATGAACTGTAGAAAAGGCCAATGAGACATTATATAATACACTTGGGTCAAAATAATCTCTTCTGCCAGCCTTGAAAAGCACTTGCAATTCCATCAGTACAAGATGGAGTCCTGAGACTTGAAATAGGGCACCAATAAATTTAGTTGTCTGTTATGCATTGAATTATGCCTAGCCCCCCCTCCCCAAAAGATTTGTTGAAGTCCTAATTCTAGTACCTAAAGATGTGAACTTACTTGGCGATATGGTCATTAAAAATCGAATAAAATAAAATAAAATTAGTTCATACTAGAATGCCCTTAATATGATATGACTGGTGTTTCCTTATAAAGAGAAAATTGGACACAGATGGAGGGGTGAACACCATGTGATGACTGAGACAGAGAGTGCCATAAGTTACCAGCCAGCTACCACCAGGATCCAGGAGAGAGTCATGGAACATTCTTCCCCGCAAATTTCAGAGGAAGCAAGGCCATGCAGACATGTTATTTTGGACTTCCAGCCTCTTGAACTGTGAAACAATAAATTTCTGTTGTTTTAAACCACCCAGTTTGTGTTATTTGCTTATGTCAGTCATAGGACACTATGATATTATCCTACTGTGAGAATTAATGATAGTTTTGGTGTTGGATATAGAAATGATTAAGAAGTCCCTTAGAGTGTGAGCTTCTTAGGACATCATCTTATTTTGCATTGTGTTTGTAACTGATCTCATAACAGAGTGGTTTAAAAGTAATATCTGGCAAATGTAGATGTGCAAAAAAGAAGAAATGGATGGAAAGGAAGGAAGGGGCCAGGTCCTTGATTTTAGAGGGGTATGCTATCTGTATAACTTCTGAGGCTTATCAAGCCCTCAGTAGATATCTGATTTAAGGTTGAATGAGAAAAAAAAAGGTTGAATAAGATGTAATGAAAAAATTACATATAATGAAGCAATTGCATATATTGAAACATAGAAATATGGCATGAAATGAAGAAATTATAATTTGAAAAATTTAACCTGACAGTATATAAATTTCACGGGTGATTAATCTTCACACTGAAGAACCCAGTACTTGTTGGTCTGCTTAGGGGATTTAAGTGAAGAAGGTGGACGTCTCCTGGTCTAAACGTATGATCAGGGATGTTGGACAAATAAAAGCAGTAGCATCTAAAAATAGTGTAGGGTAAACCATAAAAGACCTCAAAATGAATGTGAAGGAGTTTACAATTTATTGAAAGTCAATAAGAAATCATTAAAGTTTTTGGTCAAAGGAAAACAAATTGAAAGAATTGTTCTGGGAAAACAAACACAATGGTATATATAGAATGACTTCTGGAGGATATAGGTGGAAACTGAAACTAAATGGAGACACAATAATGAGACAGTTTGAGTAACCTTGTCAAGTGTGGAGATGAGCCCTAACTGTACTAATAGAAGAACATGAAAAAGTGGAATTTATGACTGAATGGACAAAGTAGGGCAATTGTCTTCGTTTTCTAAGCTTGTTCTACCAAAGTACCACAAACTGGGTTGTCCAAAGCAAGATAATTTTATTGTCTAAGAGATCAGGAAGTTAGGAACCGAAAATCAAGTGCCATGCTCCCTATGATACCTGTAAAGAAGAATCCCTCTTCGCCTCTTCTATGACAGTCTCTGTCTTTTAATTGGTTCATTTAGGCCATTAGCACTTAAAATGATTATTGATATAGTTGGTTTAATAGCTAGCATATTTGTAACATTTTCTCCCATTTTTTGTCCTTGTTTTTGTGTTTTTTAAATGTTTGATATACATTTTGTGTCTTCTCTGATTTTAATTGAGCAGTTTAGATGATTCCATTTTCTCTCCTTTCTTAGCATAATGATTACACTTCATTATTTTTTTAATTATTGCAACTAACCTATATCACTTTAAAACAACACTATATTGCTTTAAAGGTAGTGTATCTTTTAACAGAATATTTCCAATTCCTCCCTCTCATTGCTTTTAGCAATCCTCTCATGTACACTGTTTGTCCATAACCTATAATCACTCCTGTTATTACTTCATTGAAAAAAACACTGTCAGTTCAGTTGGAAATAAGAAATTTAAATTTTATTTTACCTCCTTTCTTCCCTTTATGTAGATCTGAGTTTATGACCTATATCACTTTTTTTCTTTCTGAAGAAATTCTTTTAACATTTCATACAAGCCAGGTAGCTCTAATAATGACAAATTCCCTTAATTTTTGTATATCTGAAAAAGTATTTCTCCTTTTTTTTTTTTTTTTGAGGTACCAGGGCCAGGGATTGAACCCAGGACCTTGTATGCAGAAAGCCAGTACTTAGCCACTGAGCCACTTCAGCTTTTCTCAGTTGTTTTTTCATTTGTTTTGCTTGCTGTTTGTTTTATAGGAGACACCAGGAAACAAACCCAGGACGTCTCACATGGGAGGTGGGAGCTCAACTGCTTGAGCCACATCCACTCCCTCTCCTTCATTTTTTTAAGAAATCCCCCTGCTCCAAGATGGTTCCCTTGTCTGTTTGCTTGTTGTTTTTGTTTGTTGTCTGCTTGTTGTCCTTGCTCATCATTTTTTGCTTGTTGTCTGTTTCTTTTTTCTCTAGGATGCTCAGGGAATTGAACCCCGGACCTGTTATGTGGGAGGTGGGCACTCAAATTTTTGAGCCACATCTTCTCCCTGCTCATTTGTTTTTGTTTGTTGTCTTGCATGTTGTCTTGCTCATTGCTCATTGTTTTTTCTCATCTGCTCATTGTTTTTTGCTTGATGTTTTCTCATCATCTGCTTGTTGGTTGTTTGTCTTCTTTAGGAGGCACCAGGAACCAAACCTGGGATCTCCCATGTGGGAAGTAGCTGCTCAACTACTTAAGCCACATCCACTTCCCTTCATTTTTTAACTATAATAGTGCTGGATACAGAATTATTCTTTTTCAAGATCTTCTCTTTGACTTTGATTTTCTGCAATTTGAGTATGCTATGCCTAAATGTGAAATTTTTAGTATTTATCCTGCTTGGTGTTCTCTGAGATTCCTAGATCTTTGGTTCTGTGCCTGTCTATTATTTTGGAAAATTCTCAGCTATTTTTACTTCAAATATTTATTCTTTTTTTTTCTCTTTTTATTCTCCTTCTGCTATTCCCAATACATAATGCTATACCAATTATAACTGTCCCATATATTGTTTCATCTTTTTCATTATTTTTTCTCTTTGCATTTTGTGGAGCAAGTTGCTCCAGGGGTGCTATTTTGAGAAAACAGATTCAGGGCACAACATAAAATTTCAGTAGATGATCTCTGTATTGCTTGCCCAGCACAAAAGATACAAAAGAGCAGTGGGAGAAATTCCATCATGGCTGGTCTTCCAGGGTGGCCACAATTTCTCAGGACAGTGCCCATAGATAGATGCTCCATATGCCCACCTGACTTAGGAGAGGAGAGACAAATCTATACTGAGTGTTTTTTTGTTTTTTGGTTTTTTGATTTTTTGAGGTACCAGGGATTGAACCTAGGACCTTGTATGTAGGAAGCTGGCATCAACCACTGAGCCATATCAGTTCCCCTGAGTTAGTTTTTACATTTGTTTTATTGGATGGTTTTTTCTGTTTTCTTTATGAGGCACCAGGAACTGAACCTGGGACCTCTCATGTGGGAAGCAGGTACTCAACAGCTTGAGCCACATCTGCTCCACTTCAGTGTGATTTTTATCCAACTTGGAGGGAGGGAGCCCTCTGAACTAGAATTCCTGCATTGATTAACCTATAGAGCTGTTTGCTCCTGGTTTCCAGGCTTATGGTCTGGCCAGGTTTTTTCATTAGATCTAACATGTTCTCAGCTATAGAACGGCACACAATAGAAAAGGAGTTGGGAGTAGTGGAAGCTGGAAGATGGCTACTTGGTGTATGTTTGGGAATTCCCTAGAGAAGGAAGTTGGGTGGTTGAGATGTGGATAGTGGCTGCTTCACAGGTATCTGTGACTTTCCTAAGATATTTCAGTTCTGGAAGTTTCTATTGACTTATCTTCAAGCTCGCTGATCCTTCCTTAGCCATGACCAGTCTCCTATTGAAACTAACAAAGGCATTCTTCATTCTATATAGTGTTCTTAATTTCTAACATGCATTATTTTTTCTTTCTTAGAATTTCCACCTCTCTCTTATGTTACCTATGTGTTCTTATATTTTTTCACTTTTTTTTTCCATTAGAGCCATTAGCATACTTAATCATAGTTATTTTAAATTCCTGGTCTGATAATTCCAATGTCTCTACCTTATCTGAGCCTTGTTTTGATGCTTTCTTGGATTTGATGTATCAGGTAAAAGGATACAGAAGTAAATAGTCCATTAGTGTGAAGATTTGTGGTTTTCTGGCCAGCAGGTAGGCTGGGTTTACTATTTTCAGTAGTTATAGGTGTCAGAGGCTGAAATTTCCTTGGTGTCTTTGTTTTTCTTCACATTTATCCTTAGATTTCCCTAGAGATTTCCTAAATAATGTATTGCCATTGATTTCTTTTCCTCTACTGTAATACAGGAGCCCTAATGATGTGATTGCGGGGAGGAGTAGTAGCCCATAATCCTGGAACTTGGTCTCAACCTTGTAGTATGTCTTTGCACCTGGGTTGAGATCATCACAATTCCTTCTTAGCTTATTTTCTCTAATAAAGTGAAACAAAATGTCCAGAAGGGGCTGGAGTTGGGTATTTATGTTTTCCTATGGTGGTTTGGTCTTGGTAAAACCCAAGTCAGTTAGGCTATGGTAAAATGATTTCTTTTGATGGCAATTCTGTGTTAAGGAGAATAGAATGTTCTTAGCCTGTTTTTAAATGATTACTTTTCCCTTGCCCCTGCTGAAAGCATGAGGGGAGTTTTCACTGTGACATTGTGACAACCTGGCAGTGATCCTGGAGGTAAAACTCAGGAAAGCATGGAAGGCCGCCTAAGATTGGTTCCCTGGAGGTTTTACCTCTCAAGTAGTCTACACTGAGCATCTAGTAACTTGTCATTTATGGTATAATTATTATTGGTTTCTGCTGAAAGGCTTTTATTCCTGGACTTCTCCGACAGGTAGACTATAATTTTCTGTATCTCTTCTTTCTCCAGGTTCCAGGACAGCAGTTTGCCCTATGATCTAATTTCACTTATGGATCCCATAAAGTTTTTTTTTTTTTCCAGTTTTTCAGATTTATTGTTGTTAGGATGAGACTGAGGAATTCCAAGCTCATTGCATGCCAGATAAGAAACCAAAAGTCATCATTTAAAATTCAACTTCAAATTTAATTTTCCTGACTTTTTCACTCTCTTATCTTGCAGGGACACCAATGAAAATGTGTTAGTGCTTTATATTGTCTTAAAGATCTCTGAGTCCCTATTCATGTTTCTTTGAAATTTTTTATTCTCATGTTCTTTAAAATGGATGATTTCTATTAATCTTACTTCATGCTTACTGATCCTTTCTTTTGCCCTTTTAATATTGTTGGTTATCAAATAATCAATTTTCTTTTCTAAAATTTTGTTTTTTTCCTTGTAATATGAATATTTTGGCTGTGATCATCTATTTACTCACTAATAATACATTACCCACCACTAAGCTAGATTTACTTTTTTAAATATATTTTTTAAAATTTATGTAGATTACACAAATGTTACACAATAAAATATAAGGTATTACCATATGCCCCACTCCCCACACCTCCCACCCTTCCCCACATTAGCAACTTCTTTCATTAGTGTAGTAAATTCATTGCAATTGATGAAAACATTGGGAGCATTGCCACTAAGCATGCATTATTGTTTACATTGTAGTTTACACTCTCTCCTACTCAATTCTGTAAGTTATGGCAAGGCATATAATGGCCTGCATCTGTCATTGCAATGTCATTCAGGACAAATCCAAGTCCCCAAAATGCCCCCATATAACATCTTTTTGTCCCTCTCCCTGCCTTCAGCAACTCCAGGGGTCACTGTCTCCACATCAATGATATCATGCCTCAGCAGGGTCTCATAGATTCCCAAAGTAGATATTACCCCAAATAGTGGGGCTTCTGAGGCCTTTGTAGACAACCAGGTCCTCAGGTCATGGCAGATAGCTTTAGAGTTTGGTGCCTTGCCCATGGGTCCTTCTTCAGTTTGTGCTCCTGAGTGTGACAGAGTTGGACTCAGATGTGACTTCTCTCCATATGCTTCTTCTGTCCCTTCTATTTGAGCCTATAGTTGGTACTGGAGTTGGTAGGTGTACATCCAAGAGACCTGAATTTTTGGGCTCTTTATGTGCCAACTGGGTCCTGAACCTCAGTGGAGTTGCAACACCTACTGTCCAGTTCACTGGACTCACCCAGGACAACTAACAAGGAAGTTAGGATGGACAACCACCATACTGAGGAACTAAGAGAGTCTACAATTGCAAACAAGAGAGTCCCATCCATCAGGCCCCTCTCAATTAGAGGTTGAGTGGGCATTGCCATCCCAGAATCTTCAGGATTTTTGATAATATTTTTCATAGCCATCTTAAAGACATGATCATGTAGACAGTGATTTATATCATCTACTCTTGTTAAACTGTGGGTCATATATTCTATTTCTTTGAATATCTAGTGATTTTTTATTTTGTGCTGGATATCGTGGTTGATTCATTTTAGAGACTGTGGGTTTTGTTATCATTTTCTAAAGATTGTTTATTTTTGTTGCAGCATGAAGTTAAAACACTGGCTACTCACATTTATGTTGCAAAGGGCTTGCTTAATGCTTTGTTAGGACAGATATATGAAAAATCTAAAATAATCTCAAAACTCCTCTAACTTTACTAAATTAAATACCCCAAATATCACCCACCCAATACTCCAGAAACTTGTCTAAGTTTGTGTTTAAAGTTTCTTAAGACAGGCCTAATGTAGGCCATATTCTAGGTCAGGGGTCAGCAAATGTTTTTTTGTAAATGGTAAAATAGTATGTATTTTAGACTTTGCAGACCATATGGTCTTTTTCATGACTACTCAATTCTGCCATTGGAACATGTAAGCAACTAGACAATACTTAAACAAATCAAGTTTCCTGTGTTAATATATATATATTTTTTAATTAAAACACGCAGTGGGCCAGTTTTGGCTTGTAACCCAACAATTTTTCCAGTGCATGACTATTAATACAAAATCTGGTGTTTTGATACCTGCAGTGTTAATGAATTTTATGGGTATCACTGGATGTCAAACATCCTTCTATAATGCTCACATACTAATACTCCTGTTTTGATCTCAGCCATGTAATAGCTGCTTGGAGATTAGGCTTGTGTAATATCATCTTATATATTTGTGGCCTAACTTTCAGCCAAGGATTTCCAGAAACTCCATACCCCAACCTCACCACAAAACAAATTTTTGGGAGCCCTATCCCTGCTTACCTCTCTCTTCTCTGCTGTTCTGGCCTATACTCTGAATGCTGAATCCACAGCCCAGTGTAATTACAGTGATATCCCTGGGACCCTGTACCCTGCACCTCTGACAAGAGAATGTCTCAGGCAGAAGGCTGGTACAATTATAGGTCTTGCCTAGTGAGTTTTCTGTATTTCAAAGATCAGAGCTTGTTTCAGTGGGCTTATAGTTGTTCATGGGGGGGGGGGTGGGGGGAGGTGTGAAATTAGTCCCATAATGTTTACTTTTTCATGTCTAAAGCAAAATTTTTTTTTAATTTTGCTACTTAACATAAAGTTAATGTCTAATAGAAAATTGAAATTAAAAACTTTACATTACATGAAAAATAGAAGGTTCACTGGTATCAGATTTTCAGTCACCAGAGCCTGATGTATATTTGTTTTCAATTTTTCTGGGCTCTATTTTCCTTCATAGGACAGTTTTAGCCTCATGTTGTTCTAGAATAAGCATTATACATCAATATTCTCATACTATACCACACAAAGGAAAATATGCATATTTCTGCTTACTTGGAAAGAAAAGAGACACAGCTTCCTTTCCAAAAACCATCAGTAAATTAGGTGCCTAAACCCAAGAAATTATAGCCCCATTCCTAGAATTTAGGGTTCAATTAATCTCACCCAAAATGTATGCTGAAGAAGAGGGTTAGTAAAGTCACCAAAAGTTTAGCTGCTCTTGAAGGAGGAAAGGAAATCAATATCAAATGAATAATACAAGTATACATTATTATAGAGTTTATGTAAATGGTCATTAATGCCACATGCATGTAAAGTACATTCAATACAAATATTAATAATAAATTTAAAAAGTAAATTTGAGGAGAATTATATATGCCTGTTTTCATTTCTCAAAGAAAGGTTTATTTAACTTCATAATTTTGATATATTAAAATTCACTTTTAATAGCACTTATAACCAGATGTTATGATAAGTTATTCCTGCATAATTTCGTATCTAAATTTGGTCCTTGTATTTCTGTTAATGATTCAAGGCCAAGTGTTTTTGTATTACTTCCAAGCTATTACTGCTTAAATGAGCAGGTGCTGCATCAAAAAATCGGATGGCCAAAATTAATCTCGATTTAATGACCTTGTAATTTTTTTTAGGATGGGGGTAAGAAGCAGGAAGGGATTGTTGACTTTCTGCCTTCTAACCCTATGATTAAATGATATAGAGATGATGGCAATAATGGTGGTGGTAGTGGTGTGTATTATATTTCTTGAGTACTATCAACAGCTTTTAGATTTGTGCTGCTAAGAAACAATTATATGCTTCATATGCTAATTGATCAATTGAATCATGTATAAAAATTCAATCCTATCATTATCCTTTCACTCTACCAATTACAACTTTCTAAGTATTTGAGAATATCATTTGTCATGAGATCATTATCCTCATTGAATAAATAATCTTAAGTGCATGTTCTTCCAGTCTTCTGAGTGTCCTCCAGCTTTGTTGCTGTTTTGTTGTTTGGAGGTACTGGGGATCAAACCTGAGATCTTATATATGGGAAGCAGGTGCTCAACCATTTGAGGTATAACTGCTTCCCTCTCCAGTTTTTATAATACACATGATCAATTTTGAAGACATTCTTTTAAATTTGTGTATATTTATTAGTTATAACTGAGATACACACCTATCTTTAGTGGATAGGAGGAACAGCCATGGATCCAGACTACCAAGGTTTGAAGTTCAGATCCAGACCTGCTGTGTTTGAGCAGTATGTCCTTGGAAAAGATTTTTCCTCAATATGTATCTCACTTTTCCTAATTTAAAGTGAATGAAAACACTACTACTTACCATATACAGTTACCGCAAGGGTTTATTTTTTTATCTATTCATCTATATCTATTATCTATCATATTTATCTTTACTTAAAGATAATCCCACCAAATGTTCAGGATGTTATTATTATCATTATTTTTATATCACTGTCATATTTTGTATATTGTAAACATGAAAAAACATTTATGACTTCAAAGTATGCATAAATATAAGTTCTAACTTTTGCATATTAAATGATGGGATATTTTAGACTAAGGAATAGAAAAGGTATATTCTCATATACCTGCTGTCTACAGTCCTGCTTCATTTGCAGAAACACACCTACATGTTATTATTAGTTACAACTTTCAGCAAGTTGACCATATTAATAACAATGTAGCAATGCTTTTGTTAGAAGACTTCTAAAGGTTTCTGATTTTCATTCATTGATGCCACTTAATGGCCTATTACAAAGCCTTCTATTAATTCCAGATTCAGCTATTATAGCTCTCTACAAAACTATTTCCCTGTGATGATTAATTTCATGTGTAAACTTGACTAGGTTATGGTGTCCAGTTGTTTGGTTAAACAATCTGATTGTTATTGTCAGGTCTTTTGTAGATTGCTTTAAATCATTAGTGAGTTAATTGCATCTTCAACTAATTAAATCTATAATCAGCAAAGGAGATTGCCTTCAGCAATGAGAGTAGTCTCGTATCCAATCAGTTGGAGGCCTTAAAGTGAGAACTGATGATATAAACTGTCAGAAGAAAAAAAAAGAATTTCTATCTCTACTTCACAGAGCTTGTTTCTCCTGGAGAATTCAAAGTCCCCTCCATAGGATGCATCCTGCCCTCTGAAATTTGGACTTGGCAATTCCCATAGTCATGTGAGCCAATCGCTATAATAAATCTTTCTCTCTCTCTCTCTCTCTCTCTCTTTGTCTCGCAGGGATATATATATCCCTGCTAGTTCTTTCTCTGTAGAACCTTGAGTAATATTCTAATACTCTAATACTGTCCCCAAGAATGAGGCAGAGTAATCATCTAACTTCAGGGAAATCCTATTCTTGTTTATTAAAACTTGCAATGGCAAAAAAAATGCTTTCCAAAGGCTCTGTTTTCTATCTCTTGTACAAAGGCTCTGATACATTTACTTTGCTGATTTGTCTTTCATGGGATGGTTTCCAATTCATTATTTCCAAGGAGGAGGCAATGCTAGAAAAGAGTCTGACTAGACATTATACATCTTTATACTGATACCCTTATATTGCTTCTTTTCCTATGTTTTATCAAAGGCTTAAAAATGGATACTTTAGACAGCATTCAAAACTTGTGTTGTTCCTCACATCTTCTCTATTTAGTCCCAAATAGTCAGAGATTTCATTTAAAAAAACAACGCTTTTTTTCACTGTGTGTAAGGCACTGTTGACTGTTAAAACTCAATGATGTGAAAACAGTTCTCTCTTATCTTAGAGTCTAAGCTGTTTATCACTCACTTATATTTTAATTTAGCTTCTAGAGTGGGTGACAGAGTTGAATTATAGAGCATATACCAGGAAGCACATCAGCTTGTGACTTATGATTTCTGTGTCTGGTCTGAAAAAAATTCTAGGTGTTAACCTTGTTTTGAGATGAACCATAATGAGTCATGAATTTTGTCTCCATTTTCTTGGTTCCCGGGGAAAAATTGGTTTCTAAGTTGTGAACATTATTAGAATTTTTAGAACACATTGTTTGGAAAAGCTTTTTACTTTTTGTGCCTCTGGTATGTTAACTAATTCTTGTTAATGACATTGTGGAGTAAACAGCTTTTCTGTTTACATCTGGTTGCCAGAAGACTTGGAACAACCTCAGCCAAGGCAAATGGATATAACCTTATGGCCTCTTCTTCCCTGAATTTTATAGGCTTTATCTGAGTTTAAAATTTCATTTTTAGTAGGAAACTTGTCTCAGGTCTCAGGTCCTTTTAAGAAGGTAGAATAGAAACATTTTATGTGCTATAAGCTACAGGGAGATTCATCAGAAAATTGAAAAAGAGAATAGCTGGATATTCTTACTGAGCAAAAAGGGACTGGGGAAAGAATTAAAAATATATGGTTTCAGAAATATTCATGCACAAACCTAATATATGACTGATGAATTTGAACCTTACAGATTAGCCACTTGACAAAGTTTCATACAATGGTTTATTGATATTTCAGATAAAGGCATCATGGCCTTTCTTTCTACTCCATCACACCTCACTATACTTTCATGTTTCACAATAAATAACAGACAAGACTGTGCATTAAATTTAGCACTGGTACCACCATTCACAATTTAAGGTGGATTCTTGAGAAAAAGTGCATGAAAAAGCCACAGGAGCACTACACATGGGGGCAACTCTGACTGCATCATTGCATCATGTATAAAAACTTGTATCTATGAATCTCTATACATTTTTTTATATAAACAATAAATGTATAATAGTTGTGAACTTACAAAACAAACAAATATAACATCTCACCCTACCACCAATAATTTGCATTGTTTTTAAACCTTTTTAACTAATGATTAAAGAGCATTGTCAAAATATTACTACTAAACCAAGTATTTTTCCCCTAACTAATCTGATTATTATTATCTTTTGTAGAATCTTAAATATATCAGACCACTCTCTT
The DNA here is from genome assembly GCF_030445035.2 of Dasypus novemcinctus. Taxonomy (NCBI): domain Eukaryota; kingdom Metazoa; phylum Chordata; class Mammalia; order Cingulata; family Dasypodidae; genus Dasypus; species Dasypus novemcinctus. The sequence goes on along the minus strand of NC_080682.1, from coordinate 67,934,014 downwards.
CTTTCCTCCATGGTTTCTGGTGAGAAATCAGCACTTAATCTGATTGGATATCCCTTATATGTTATGCAATACTTTTCTCTTTCTGCTCTCAGAATTCTCTCTTTGTCTTTGGCCTTTGACAGTCTGATGAGTATGTGTCTTGGATTTAGTCTATTTGGATTTTTTTTGGATGGGATTACGTTGTGCTTCTTGGACAGGGATATCTATGTCCTTCAATAGGGTTGGGAAATTTTCTACCATCATTTCTTTAAATATTCCTTCTGCCTCTTTTCCCTTCTCTTCTCCTTCTGGGACACCCATGACATGTATGTTTGCACACCTTTGACCTGTCATTTTGTTCCCTGAGACCTTATTCAATTTTTTCCATTCTTTTCTTCATCTGTTCTTTTGTATGTTCACTTTCAGAGGCCATTTCTTCAGCTCGCCCATCCTTTCTTCTGTCTCCTCAAATCTGCTATTATATGATTCCAATCCTTTTGTAATTTCATTGATTGTACCTCTCATTCCCATAAGAGCTGCTATTTTCCTATGTATGCTTTCAAATTCTTCTTTGTGCTCATCCAGTGTCTTCTTAATATCCTTAATCTCTTTATCCATCTCATTGAATTTATTAAGGAGATTTGTTTGAACATCTGTGATTAGTTGTCTCAACTCCATTATGTCATCTGGAGGCTTATCTTGTTTCTTTAACTGGGTCATAGCTTCCTGTTTCTTGTGTGGATTATAATTTTTTCTTGGTGTCTTCGCATCTGGTTTACTAGAGTATTTTTTCTGGGTGCAGTTTTTCTTTCTAGTTTAGGGCTTCCTATCATTTCTCCTTTGCTGGTTATGTAGTAGGAGCCAAGTGTGTAGTTGTTGCTGTAAGCTGTGGAGGTTCAAGCTGCCGTCATTGCACCGGAACCAATGAAACTTCTTCCAACTTTCTCCTTTGCCAGGGGTAGGGACAGAGTCACAGCTATGAGGAATAATCCACATGCAGGCCTAGACTGTAGTTGCCCAGAGAGACTGATGAAGCTTCACATCCCTTTCTCCCCTGCCTGGGGCAGGCATGGAGCTGCAGGTGTGGGCAGCAATTTACGCAGTACAGATCCAAGAAGACCGCAGTTGCCCTGGTAGACTTCTGATTTTCAGTCTACACCAGCCAAAATTCCCTGCAGTTCCCTGTGTAGGCTGGTGCAGGGCTCCTCAGACTCCTCCCCACCAGACAGGGGACGGAGCCTAGGCGGGCCGCAGGCTGATCTGCGTGAAAGAAACTGTTTCTTGTGGACACAGAGTTTCAGTCAGCCTGGCTTCCCCTCAGGCTGGGAGTGGAGTCAGAATGGTGGCTACTGGCCTCTTTCTGACTTGGGCTGGTTCTCACACAAGTTGTTCCCAGGGTTATCTCTTGGCCAGCCAAGTCTACCAATCAGTACCCGAAATGGACAGCCAACTGTCTCCTCCTCCCGTTTCTGGCTTCTGGTGAAAGGAGCTTCCAATTCCTGTCACAGAACAACTCCTGGGGCAGCTCGTGTTACCAGCATAGGATGATCACCAGCCTCAGCGGCTTGGCCAGTAATTTCCCGGAGGGGCTGGCACAGGTCCCCACAGCTTCCTCCCTGCTGGAGGTGGCACTTGGGCCTAGGCTAGAGCTGCCATATGATCTGGATGGGAAGAAGCCGGTCCCTGCCACCACTGTGCTTCTCAGTCCGCCCCGCTTCTGCTTGTGCCAGACCCGGAGTTAACATGGTGGCTCCCAGCCTTTTTCTGGGTTGGACAGGCTCAAATTTTAGCTGTTCTCAGGATTATACTGTAGCCCACTGAATTTCCTCATCATAGCTGAAATTGGTGCCCATCCATCTCTTTCTCCCCTAGTTTGGGGAAGTGGAGCTTTCAATTACAGCCGTGGAAAAGCTGTGGAAAAGCCAAGGCAGCTTGTGCCTCCAGTGGAGGATGGGCACCAGCCTCCTTGGCATGGAGCCTCTACTTACAAGTCTTCTCTGCAGACGGGAAGTCTCCTCCTTCCACTCCTTCAAGGATGTTGCAGGATGCTCCTCTGGTCTCCTGGAGCCCCCAAATAGGTGCTTCAGCTAGCTGCAGAGAGTGCTGGGTGTTTGCTAACTGCCCTGTAGCAGGAGCTGAATCTAGGAGCTCCTTACTCTGCCCCTTCTTGCTGGTTCTCTCTCCATACATTTTTTATTTATTTCTCTCCCCTCTCCCACCTCCACCCCCCCCCCCCAGTTGTCTGCTCTCTGTGTCCATTTGCTCTGTGTTCTTCTTCATCCACTTCTGTTGTCAGCGGCATGGAAATCTGTGTTTCTTTTCGTTGCGTCATCTTGCTGTGTCAGTTCTCTGTGTGTGCGGCGCCATTCCTGGGCAGGGTGCACTTTCTTTTGCACTGGACGGCTCTCCTTATAGGGCGCACTCCTTGCGCGTGGGGCTCCCCTATGCGGGGGTACCCCTGTGTGACGCAGGCACTCCTTGCGCGCATCAGCATTGTGCATGGGCCAGCTGCACACGGGTCAAGGAGGCCCGGGGTTTGAACCGCGGACCTCCCATGTGGTAGACGGACGCCCTAACCACTGGGCAAAGTCTGCTTCCCTCCATACATTTTTAATAAAATAAATTAAATAGATGGAGTGTATCTTCCAATCATGTTATGATGCTCAAATGAGAAAATGCATGTATATGAGAAATTCAATGACATAGTTATTGGTGTTTCTTTTATTAGGCAGAAACATCTCCCTCAAATACTTAGGCCACTGAGGAACCCCTTCCCTCTTCTCTCAGTTACAGCTTATCCTCATGTATTAGTCAGCCAAAGGTATGCTGATGCAAAATACCAAAAATCAGTTGGTTTTTATAAAGGGTATTTATTTGGAGTAGAAGCTTACAGTTACCAGGCCATGCAGCTTAAGTTACTTCCCTCATCAGTCTACTGAGACATGATGGAGTACAATGACTGCTGACATCTGCATGGATTCAGGCTTCCTGGGTTCCTCTCTTCCTGGGGCTTGCCTCTCTCTGGGCTCAGCTGTTCATTCTCTGTTCTCTGCAGCTGCAAACTATCTGGCTAATGGCTTGTCTCTCTTCCCAGGGCCTTCTCTCTTTCCTCTGTGTGCTTACTTCCCAGTCTCCCTTCTCTGTGACGGGTGCAGTTTCTCTGTGAGTCGCTGCCCACCAAGGTGGCAGGGGCTGAACATGACGACATGTTCCAATCAAAGCCCTAATCATTATGTAATCAAGTAAAAGTAAAACCTCTGAATCCAATATACTCTAATATGCCCAAAGGAAAAGACCAGTTTACAAACATAATCCAATATTTTTTTAAAATTCATCAGTAATATCAAACTGTTACATCACACATCAAGTTTAGCATTTAGAATCTCATATTGTGATTTTAAATTTGCAATCTTGATTTCCCCTTTCTGTACTATATGTACCACACGGAGAGAGAAAGCATATTTTCTGCCTACGTTCTCAGGTGATGTTTTTCAGTTTGAGAGATTAAGCACTTAAATATTTATTTAATGACTGAATGTGAAGAAACGGTATTCTAGAATCATGCCTAGATCCTTTCAAATAATTCTGTGTTTTATTTTACAGGAGTTTGTATCATTTTATCTTGATTCAATTAAATCAATTAAAATTTATTATCTGGTAAAGTCATCTGTCTTTATGTCTTCTGATGCTGTTACACCCACAGAAGTATTTTCCTGGTGTATAACTGTTTGGCTACTATATATGAATTAATCCAGAAATTGAACCTTTAGTATCAGGACCAGAACATGGAAAAGTATCTGCAATTCCTCTGATTACTTTTATGGTCTAAGATTATCCTTCTGTAACCATTGTTTTCCATGATCTACATGTTATTTCATACCAGGTTCAGCAAGGTGCTAGAAATACTAAATAATTGAAATCCTGGAAGCAGAGGGCTATATGGCTTTCAAATATACTTTTATCATAACTTGTTGGAATTCATTCTTCCTGCACTGATGCAAAATTTCTGGATTGCTATATTGATTCATGTAATAATGTAGAAACTACAGGTGCAACAAACTATATTTATAGTATTTATTAAACATTTATATACTCACTATAAGCCTGGTACTCTTCTAAGTGTTTTATAGATAGCACACATTTATTCTCCTAATGATTCTATGAGGAAGGTACTATTACTGTCCTCATATTTACAGAAGAAGAAACAAGAATGCAGAGGATAACCACCTTTCCCAAGGTATTTACAATTATAAAGGGATAAGAGCCACTAATCAAACTCTAATGGTCTAGCTCTAAAATTTTTCTCCTACCATCTCTGCTTTGTTTCTTCTTCATGGTGAGAAACTAGCCTGGGAAAAAGTGATATGCAACTTCAGAATTAGTATTTTCTGACACACACAGGAAAAAAAATGGAGAATTTTTCAAATATAGTCCTTTGTATTTATTGCAGATAATCTTTTCACCTGTAAAATGGAAAATATAAATTTCAAATATACTTTTGCCAGGTTGAAATTTCCTCCTACTTATTCACTGATTTAAAATACTTACCATGGCAAATCAGGCACTATCTGATTTGACCCTTTCTTATCTTCTTTTTTTACCTCTTGACCTTTTGTTCAGTAGTCTCTGGAGATAAGCTGGTGTAGCTCAATGGTTGAGTGCTGGCTTCCCACATATGAGGTCCTGGGTTCAATTCCTGTCCTGGTACCTCAAAAAATCTAAAGCTAAGTTTGTTTCAATTTCAGATTTGTAAAAGTTCCCAGATTTTTGCACTATTTGCTTTCTATCATTCAGGTCTCTGCTCAAATTCACCTAATCAGAACATCTTTCAAATCTCTTGATAACCCACAGCTGTATCAGTTAGCTTTTGCTGTGAAATAAGCCACCTGAAACCCAGCTGAGGATATTTATTAATATGTCACAAACATACATGGTAGGAGGCAGGGCACTGATCTTGGCCGGGCTCAGGCATGGCTCTGCAGGTCTACCACCTGGGTGACTGAAGCTCTGCTCTAAGCTGGACTTAACTGCAGCAATTTACTGGGACAGGTCTGCTTCAGCAGGCTAATTCAGTCATGTCCTTTTTATAGAGACAGCAAAAGAACAAAAAAGGAGGCCCAATTTTATTTACATTCAATTGACCAATGTAACTTACATGGACACAATCAGAGTAAGAAGACAGGTAAATATTTTACCTCTTGTCGAGAGGAACTGCAAAGTCATGTGGCCAAAAATGTCATTCGACAAGAAGAGGGATGAAGAATTTAGTATTTGAGTCATTAATAAAAAGTTTCACATTCTCTAATCCCTCTTTCAGCTTTATTTTACTGATAATGTATTGTTCATAGCAACTGTCAGTATCGTAATATGCATGTATATATATTGTCTCTCCTTGAGTTCAGGGATTATACCATCAGTCCACATAATAGTGTTTGAAATTTACGTGAATGACAATATCAAAAGTATTTATTGACAAGAAATGATTGTATGAATTCTGTTAATTTATAAGATGGCAGTATCTATAAAGCAAATTTAAATGAATGCATTTGATTACCTTGATCATAATCATCTGGAAGAGATGTACAAGATGAGCAAATAAATTCGTAAGTCATTAAAGGGAAATATTATATTTTTATAGCTTCTGCAATTTCCAGGGCCTACTACAGTGCCTGGAATAGTAGACAATCTGGGAATTAATCGAAGGATGAATTGATGGATGAGATAATGGAATGATTGAAGGTGGTAAGAGTGTTATAAGCAGATTTACGATGGAATTTCCAAGTCTTCACAATTTCTTTTGAGCACTGGTAGTATGGTGTAGAGAAATATTATCATTTTTAGTTTAGAAGCTCAAGTACTTTGTCCAAGATCACATAGCCAAGAAGTGGTGGAGCAGGATTTGAATGCATATCTTCCTCATCTGCCATAATCGCGCCTTTATTTTAAACAGGAGATTTAGGGCATTTGCAAAGATGCAGTAATATGGTGGGATAGAGAAGTGTATAGAATTAAATTTCAGTAATAAACAGAGTAATACTAGAAACATAACTGATGTATTCAAATCACAAATGTTTTCAAAGTCTTGAGCTGAAGTTTTGGAAGTAGCCAATTTGGTCCAGTGAAACATTTGCTGTACATTCATCCAGTAAACAACAATTTCTGCAGCCTGATCAAATGAGCACGTAATATAGTATTTTTAACCAGAACTCCAAATGAATCTCACAGATTAAAAACATTTTTTAAATTCTTGGGCAATGAATGACAAATGCTTAAAGTGGAAGGGAGATTATAGAATTTACTAAAAGAAGATTTGCCTTTCTTTCATTTTACAGGCTCAACAGCTTACTGATCTGGAGCAAAAATTGGCTGTAGCCAAAAATGAGCTGGAAAAAGCAGCTCTTGACAGGGTAAGTTTATGTCCATGGACCATCACAACTTTGGTTTTAGCAAAAGAACTTAGAATATGCTCATTTTCCCTTGATTTATTGATGCAATTCCAGCTGCGGTGCATATACATTGGTTATAGAATTTAGGAGGGCTAGATAATTCCTTTGTTTATTTTCTGCTACGGTAAGTTGTCTCAAGTTTCAGGCATAGTGAGTTCATGGTTTCATTTTTCATCTTCTTGGAACGTTTACTCTATATTGCCACTAATAAACATGCTTTAAACACTTACTAAGATGCTGTGTATTAACTTTGAATGAATGAATTATTCAGGGAATAGAAATATTCATTGATATTTTTAACTTGGTTGGTCTTAAACTAGAGTTCTATGTGTAGAGGAATAAGAGAAGGAAGCGCTCTTATCCACCTCTGTTTATATAAGGATAATGCAAGAGCTGGTTACAGTCTTATTTTTTATAACAGTGCCATTGAAATATAATTCATATAGCATAAGATCTAGACTTTTAAAATTCACATAGTTGCATACCTGTCACCATTATCTAATTCCAGAAAGGGTTTTTTCAGCTCCTTTTGGCTTATTTTACAGTTTGGTTTCCATAATCTGTCTTTGTGCTATAATTATGCACGCTCAGGATAAATCACAACCTCCATCTGATGACTCCCTTTGCTATTTATTTATTTATTTATTTATTTATTTCTCCTTCGCCCCCCCCGCCCCCCCATTGTTTGCACTTGCAGTGTCTGCTCATCGTGTGTTCATCTTCCTTTATATCGGAGGCACCAGGAACTGTCCCTGGGACCTCCAATGTGAGAGGAAGGCACCTAATCGCTTGAGCCACATACACTCCCTGCTTTGTTGTGTCATTATGTTTTCTTCCTTGTGTCTCTTGTTGTGTCAGCTCTCTGCACCAGCTTGCTGTCTTGCTCCTCTTCTTTAGGAGGCACTGGAACCAAACCCAGGACCTCCCTTGTGGTAGGTGGAAGCTTAATTGCTTGAGCCACATCTACTATCCTCTCTTTGCCTTTCAATGCTCTTCATCTGATACGTGTGTGGAGAAGAGGGAATTAGTATATGGAAAGGACAATACATTTTAGAGTATGGGATCAATTATATCATATGACTGTCTGAGGAATTAGCTGTAGTAGTGTTTTACAAAATTTCTTAGTGCCCCTAACAGTTGTCTTTTGCAAAATTTCTTAGTGCCCCTCGATATATGTTTTTTTCATTTTTAACCTACTTTACAAAGTTGTAAGAAATAATCCTTTTCTTCCTTAGTTTCCTCAGAATAAGCAAGTATTATCTAATTTATTTATTGAACCTCTAATGTAATGTTCTCTAATACCTAGAGCATATCCTAATATACATTAACATGCAGAATCTGAGAAGTGTATCTCCTTAGTATCGAAGACTTGAGAAGACAAAACCCTGCATGTCTTTCTATCAAAAATATGGCAGGCTTATACCTGAGCAGCAGAGGTAATAGAAAAGTAGTATGAGTTTTACGCAAACTTTAACCTACTGCCTGATCAAGATCAACTCCTGATTAGATTAGGGTGATCATCCTTCATTCTGTCAGTTCAAAAGTAAACCCTTTCAGACTGATGATATCATCTGGAAAATGTATTGTTAATTTATACACAATATCAGGCACATAATAAAAATATGTGTAGTCATGTGTAGAGGAAATGTCATCTTATCAGTATACCAGAGGGAAACAATAGAATCACACCTGGAACAAATTCAGATATTCGATGTAGAAGATAAGTAGTAATAACTATTATTAGCATATTTTAAAATACAGGAAAAATAGGCAAGACAGATAATAGAATAAAAAATTTCACCAGGCTTGGAATCCATAAAATATAATCAAATTAACATTCTAGAATTGAAGTAATATTGTGTTTGTGATTAAGATTTCAACTGATGGTTTTAATAGCAAGTTAGACATACTAGAATGAAATTAAGGATAATTAATATAACCTAGCTAAATAAATGTATCCAAAATAAGAAGAAATGGGAACCAAACAGAAAGAGAATAAGAATAATATGGGACAAGTTCATAATTTCTCATGTGTCTATAATTGTCATCCCAGAAGCAATAAAGGAATGTTAGAAGCAATATGTATATAGATAGATAAATATATGAGAATTTTTCAAAGCTTTGAAAGACATCAACCACAGATTCAAAAATATTAATAAACCACAAGGTTTGTTGGTTAAATATATAAAGGTAACCACATGATCATCAAATTGTTGGCTACAAAAATGAATGTGCTAAATATAAAATAAATAGTAAGATAGTAGACATAAAATTAAGTATATCATTAATTATATTAAAAAGAAATGTCAAAATCCTAATAGAACAAAACTAAAATTACCAGACTGGATAAAACAAAAACTCTATGATCTTTACAAAAGAACTAATTTAAATATAAAGACACAGAAAATTTGTAAAAAATTAAAATTAAAAAAAAATTATGCAAGCACTAACTCATAAAAGCTTGTATATCAATACAGATATCTCACATAGGTATACTTCTTCACTTTGTTATGACTCTAACCTCTTCACAACTACTACAGCTAATTTCTCAGGTTATTTGGAAACTGTTTCAGTAGAGGAATCAGTAAGGAAATTTTGTGAATGATAATTGTATTCATGGTTATGTCTTAGGTATTCGGGGCAATGTGGCTTTTGATGTGACTTAGATATTTTATACCAATTTTACTTTTTTGTAATTACTATTTCATACTAATTTATATATGTAATTAGTATTTAATAGTTTTAGACAAGCCTGCCTGCTATTTTGGGAATAATTTATATATAATTCATCTTACCAAGACCCCAACTTTATGAGAAATTTTTATTTATGAAAAAGAATTTTATACCAATTTATATTCATCTCTGACCACTTCTAATTCATACTGTATAATATTACTTTTATAAAGATATATGACTCTTTCTAGGATTGATAGAATCAAGAATCAGAGGCTCATAAAATCCTAAAGTTGAGCTTGAGCAACTGTTATTTGAATCATTCCTCTGAGATGCCTGCCCTGATATCTGCAATGTGCTTTGTTGAATTCCCATGATCCTGAGTCATTCCAGCCTATTTTGTGGTTTTTACAATCCTTGACTGTTGGAACCTTCATCTCCATGTGGAATCTTCTTTCTGATTTGCCTTCATGTTTTATCTTTTCTGTCATTCCGTGGCACTGTAGGAAATAGAAAACACATATGAGACAAAATCTTGCACCCATCTCTCACAATTTTGTTGGGTATCTTAACAATTAGAATATAATTGTATCCTGAGCCATGAGGTTAGAAGCATAGAAAATTAATGTATACATTTTTAAGTACCTCAGAATTACAGAATTGTGTAGTCACAAAATACTCGTTGACAAAGTATAACTTGTCCTGAGTCATAGAACTGAGGATTAATGTTGAGATTTTCTTCCTTCTACTCCGTCTCTGCTTTCCACCATCCCCGGTTTATGCCACACTTTGACCACCACATGCTACTTCCAACCCAAACCTTGTCACAATCTCAACTTCAGGGTGAGAAACTCTATTTGACAGTGGTTAAAAAAGGTCTCCCAGAGTCAATCTGCTTGTTTTCAAATCACAATTCTTCTACTGAATGAATGGCCATGTTCAAATCCTCAGACTCTTTATACATCACTGTAAAAAGGAGGTGGCAGTAGAATCTACTTTATAAGGTTCATGGGAAAGTTGGATGCATCATAAAAGTAAAGTACTAGAAACAATTCCTGGCATATGGAAAGCACTCAAGTTTCCTAATTATTATTAGTGAGCAAACTCATAGAGACTGACTCTCTGTGATAACAATTTTCTCTTAACCTTCAGAATCTTATTACTTCTTTTGACACTGTGAACTATAAAAGCTTTTCTTATAACTGGAGGTTGATTTAAAATAATCTCATATAAGATAACTATGAGGCTTATAAACTGCTGCCATATTAAAGCCAGGTAGATATGTTGGCTCACTTCAAAATGGATAAAAATCTACAGTTTAATGAAATTGCTCTTCACTTCTCTCCATCTTCTTTATATATGAGTTTTTTATGCTCTTCAGGTGTCTAGCTCCTAAGAATGTTACAACTGGGCTTCAAATAACCTTAAGTACCTCATAGATATTATGAAAGCAACATCTTTACACTGCAACTTGGATCTCAGTGCATGTTTAATGAAAGAAGTTTCAGTTTGCTATTCCAATATAAGCCACAACGATCTCAAGATATAAGAAACAACCTTGAGTGTCCTAAACAGTCAATTATTTATTTGTCAATATCTTATGAATTATATTTAGCCTCACCTATGGGAATGTAAAAACAGTTTTATGATACAGAAATCTACCTCTCAAACTTTATATTGTATTGGATAGCATCTTTATATTGGATAGCATCTAACTATCACAAAATTTGGTCCAGGTAGTTGTACATTTTTAATCTGTAATGAAGATGACACACAGCTGACTCACACAGGCTCTCAAGACTAAGTAGTAATAAAATGGGAACCCATTGCCTGGTACATTGCAAAAGCATAATAAATGCTTTTTAATTGAATAAATAAATTAACACCTGTTTTAATGAATAAATGAACAGCATGCATTTCATCCTACACACTAGAAAGCTAGAGGTTACCTAGAGCTGATATTCAAAAGGTTGAATGACTTTCCGGGATCCATAGAACTGATTTCATCATATAAATAAAGTAAGGACAAAGCCTTTGGACTCACTATTTCCCATGGCCTTGCCAAAGCCAGCAGCTGATATTATAGCCAGGTCCTTGTGGGTACTTCATGTCTTCATGTAAATTAATTAAAATGAATATAAATAATATTTTTGGCAGGAAATGAGGAATTAGGAGCACAAGACAGTTGTCTGCCAGGTATATTTTGTTACCTACAGACAAAAGGCATTTTTCTGTGAAAAGTGTAAATAACACACATGCATACACACACGCAGGTGCACAAAGGTGCCTTCTAAATCTCGTAAATCTTCCACCACCTTAAGATTGCATATATAAAGAATTGATTTCTTATAAAATTTACCTAGTATACAGCATAAGGGCCAGGATTTTTTGTATTGTCTGAAATAAATTTCTTACATTATCTAATATACAGGATAAAATGATAAATTTTACACTATTATTTCAGATAACACAGTACCAGTTCATATTTTCTAAAAGGTTTACTGTATTTAGTCATTCAACAGATATTTGTTGTGTGTTGTGTGTGTTGTGTAGGCCAGTCACTCTCCTAGAAACTGATAATGCCATAGAAAAGGTACCTCATTTCAATGAAACTACATTAGAATGGGGGTAAACAATAAACATATAAACAATAGCTAAGGTAATTTGAAATGGCGATAAAGGCTACATACATATAACTTCCTTTAATGCATCTTTCAAAAATTTTTCTTGCCTAAATAGTGTTTACTGAAAATCTGTGTTTGAAGCCATTTACATAATGCTGCTCACTATTCCTTCTCAGCATCTGAAATGAGTCATTACTCAGTCTTAGGGATTTGTACTACATAATGATGAGTCTATTATGGCATTGTATACCGGAAACTTGTAAAAGATCCATCTTTTTGATATGTAGTGCAGTAAGAGGAGCCAAATTGTGAATAAAGTAAACCATTGTTACTTTCTGCCTGACTGGACCATTTAAATTCTACATTTCAAAACCATATAAGTTTTGGGTGCTGGCCAAGACATGCCTTACCCTATCACATTGCATTATCCCCATTGTCTCACTGTAATATACAAAAGAGAGAGAATATTTAAATTGCTCAGTGCTTTCACTGCCATGACTTCCTACCATGTGGTAGTGAAAAGGAAGGGCCAAACAGGATATAGCAAAGCACTTTCAATAGAAAGAGAAATCTAAACTCTGTCTTCTTGATTGTTTTTTAATCCCCCCATTGTGGCTTTCTGTGTGCTGTCTGCTCTCTTTGTCCATTCACTGTGAGTTCTTCTGTGTCTGTATTTTTATTATTTACTTTTATTTCCCCTCCCTGCTTGCGGCTTGCTTGCTGTCTGCTCTCTGTGTCCATTTGCTGTGCGCTCCTCTGTGTTTTTCTTTTTTTTTTCTTGTTTCCCTTTTTTGTCACGCCACCTTGCTGAGTCAGCTCTCCATGGCATCTGCGGGCCAGGCAGCTCTCTGCAACATGGGGGCGAGCCTGCCTTCACAAGTAGGCCCCAGGACACAAACTCAGGGCCTCCCATGTGGTAGACGGGAACCGAACTGATTGAACCACAGCTGCTTCCCTTGTTTTTTTTATTGAAAGAAATTTAAGATTGTAAATTTTCTTCCATGATATACAGAAAAAAACATTATTTTGACCATTTAAAGGCATTTATTTAAAAAATTATACATTAGAGTACCTTCTAATGTATCAGAAATTGTTCTAAGTGGTGGATACACAGTAGTTGACACTATAGGCAGCTTACACACATTTGCATATACAAGTCAATTAAAATTAGTGATAAATTATATGAAAAAATCAAGGTCAATACTAGAAAATAATGGGGTTGGGGAAGAGCAGGAAACCAAGGATTAAAGCAAATTCAAATGGACCGTGTAAATAAAAAACTTCAAATTCTAAATGCTATCAAGCTTATCCCCTCCTGCCCACTTTCCAACATCTCTCAACTAGGTTCTTATTCTGTCTCAGATAACCTAATTTTGGCCAGATTAATGAAAATGAAATGCATATCTGTCCTATTTCTAGACTGTTGCTTCCAGTTGTTTTCCATTACAGATCCTTTTCTAATTCTCCTGATATGGTCAAAAGAGAGAGATTTCTTGGCTATTCTAGCAATGAATAATGCCATTTTTTAATGTCATTTTTTAAAACTTTTTTTTTAAATTAAAGAAGTTGTAGCTTTACAGAAAAATATGTAAAAATACAGCATTCCCATATACTCCGTATTAACATTTTGCAATAAATAATGTCACTTGCTTTTATTAGAAAAGTTGTGCATTTACAAAACTATCACGTATACCATATAGGATCAAATTACATCTCCTCACTATCCTTACCTTGCACTGCTATAGAATATTTTTTATAATTGATGAAAGAATATCCAAATATTACTACTAACTACAGTATATAACTTATATTAGTTGTATTTTCCCTATAACCCACCCTATATTAACTCCATGTATTAGTATTGTATATTTGTTATGGTTCATGAAAGAATGTTCTTGTATTTGTACTGTGAATCACAGTCCGTCATCCACCTAAGGCTTCACTATAAGGGTTCACTGTGTTACACCATTCCATGCCTTGTACAATCATCCAAAGTATATATTCAGTGGCTCTCAGTTTCATCACAGAGTTGTGCATTCATACACTCAGACAATTTTAGAACATTTTCACTACTTCGTAAAGACAGATCCTCTACCCTCTTTTACCCCACTATTGTTGACACTTGGCATTGATACAGCCACTTTGTTGCCTTGAAACAATATTACAATATTGCTGTTAACGATAGTCTGTAAGTTGCATTAGTTGTATTTTTCTCATGCATTGCCATATTCTTAACACCTGGTAATAGGGATGTACATTTGTTCTAGTTCATAGGAGGACATTCCTGTATTTGTACCATTATCTATAATCCTTATCTACCAATGAGCTTACTATGTTAAACAATCCCATATTCTTCTCCAGCTTTATAAATCAGAGGTGTTGGTAATATTCACTATAGTGTATTACCATCAAATCTATCCAATTCCAAACATTTACAATCAAGCTTATTAAAAATTTTATATACATTAAGTATCAGCATCCCCTTTTCAACCCTGATTCTATCTCCTACACAGAATATTCTTGCTTTTAACACCATGAGTTTACACAGTGTATTTAGTTCATATAAGTGAGACCATACAATAGTTGTCCTTTTGTGTCTGGCTTATTTCACTCCACATATTGTCCTCAAGGTTCATCGGTGTTGTCATATGCATCCTGATTTCATTTTTTCTTACAGCTGGATAGTATTCCATCATAAGTATATATCACATATAGTTTATCCATTCATCAGTGATGGACACTTGGGTTCCCATATTTTGGCAAATGTGAATAATGCTGCTGTAAGCATCAATGTGCCAATGCCAATTCACGTCCCTGCTTTCAGTTCTTCTGAATGTATTTGTATTAATCAAAGTCCGTTTGGGAAAAAGAATCAATAGGAGATATCTGTAAATAGTATGAGATTTGTAAGTTTCTTTCATGTGACTGTGGGAATGCACAAGTTCAGGTTCCACAGGGAGGATGCAAACCAAGGGCTCTAATGAAAGTCCAGTGAAGGTCCATGATGACTTTCCAGGAGACATTGGCTGCCCAAAGACTAGCTGGGAAATTATTTCTCTCTGAAAGTTGAAATCACTTCCTCTTTTAAGGCATTCAACTTATTAGAAAGCATGTCACTCATTGCTGAGGACAATCTCTGAGATTGATCATAGATGTAATCAGCCATCTATGCAGTAAACTCACTGATAACTGAAATCCCAAAATGATCCTATATTACAATTAGCCCAGTGATTGCTTGACCAAAAACTGGGCACAATTACCTGGCCGAGTTGACAAATTAGCCTAACCATCACAGTATTCCTACTGGTGGGATTGCCAGGTCATAAGGCAGTTCTATACTTAGCTTCCTGAGGAATGCCCAAACTATCTTCCATGAAGGCTGCACCAGTTACATTTCCACCAACAGTGAAGGAATGCTCCTATTTCTCCACATCCTCTCCAGCACTTGGAGTTTTCTGTTTTATTTTATTTTAAATGGCCACTTTATAAGGTGTAAAATGACATCTTATAGAAGTTTTGATTTGCATTTCCCTCATAGCTAGTGATGTTGAACATCTTTCACATACTTTTTGACCATTTTTATTGCCTCTGATAAAATGTCTATTCAAGACTTATTCCCATTTTTTAATTGGGTTGCTTATCTTTATATTGTTGAGTTGTATGATTTCTTTATATAACATGGAAATGAAGCCATTATTCAATACATGGTTTCCAAATATTTCTTCCATTATGTAGGCTGCCTTTTCACCTTCTTGACAAAGTCATTTGTAGCACAAAAGTATTTAATTATGAGGAGGTTCCTTTTATTTTTCTTTTCTTGCTCATGCTTTGGGGGTAAGGTTTAAGAAACCACCAAAACTACAATATTTTGAAGATATTTCCTTACGTTTTCTTCTAGGAGTATTATGATTCTAGCTTTTATATTAGATCTTTGATCCATTTAGAATTGATTTTTTTTTGTATAAGGTATGAGATAAATGTTTTCTTTCTTTCTGTTGGATATGGATATCCAGTTCTCCCATCACCATTTGTTGAATGGGCAGTTCTAACCCAGTTGGGTGAACTTTGCAGCCTTGTCAAAAATCACTTGGCCATAGATTTGAGTATTTCTGAACTCTCAGGTCTATTCCATTTGTCTATATGTCTTCCTTTATGCTAGTACCATGCTCTTTTTACTACTGTAGCTAAGTAATATGCTTTAAAGGCAGGAAGTGAGAGTCCCCTGATCCTTCCAAATAAATTTGATAATTAACTTCTCCAGTTCTGTGAAAAAGGCTGTTGGAATTTTCTTTAGGATTACATTGAATCTATAAATCAATTTGGGTAGAATTAACATCTTATTGATATTTAGTCTTCCAATCCATGAATATGGAATGCCCTTCCATTTGTTTAGATCATCTTTAGTTTCTTTTAGCAATGTTCTATAGTTTTCAGAATACAGTCCTTTGCATCCTTGATTAAGTTCATTCGTAAATATTTGATTCTTTTACTCGCTGTTGTAAATTTTTTTTCCTGACTTCCTCCTCAGATTACTCATTACTATTATATAGAAACACTACTGATTTTTGATATTGCTGTGCTGCTGGATTCATTTATTTGTTCTAGCAAGTTTGTTATAGATTTTTCAAGATTTCTATGTATAGGCTGACATTTTATTTCTTCCTTTCCAGTTTGGATTCCATGTTTTTATTTTTCTTGTCTAATTAGAAATCTAGGTTGAATATCTAGGACAATATTGAACAATAGTGGTGACAGTAGGCATCCTTGTCTTGTTGCTGATCTCAGTGGGAAAGCTTTTCTTCACCATAGAGTACAATGTTAGCTGTGAGTTATTTATATATGCCCTTCATCATATTAAGACATTTTCTTTCTATTCCTGCCTTTCAAAGTATTTTGTCATTAAAGGATGCTGCATTTTTATGAAGTGTTTTCCAGATCAATCTAGATGATCATGTGGTCTTTATCCTTTGATTTATTAATGTGGTTTATTACACTGATAGATTTTCTTGTGCTGATCTACCCCTGCATAACTGCAGTAAAACCCAATTGATCATGGTGTATAATTCTTTTAATGTGTTGTTGGATTCTATTAGCAAGTATTTTCTTGAGGATTTTTGCATCTATATTCATCAGAAGAATGGGTCCGTAATTATTTTATTTTATTTTTTGTAGTATCTTTATCTGGCTTTGGTATTAGTGTGATCTTGGCCTCTAAGAATGATATGATAACAATACTTCCTGATCAATTTTTTAGAAGATTTTGAACAAGATTGGTATTAATTATTGAATGCTTTGTAAAATTCATCTGTGAAGCATCAGGTCTTGGACTCTCCATTTTGGGGAAGTTTTTGATGACTGTTTCAATCTCTTTAATTGTGATTGGTGTGTTCAGGTCTTCTATTTCTTCTAAGGTTGTTTAACCTCCATACATATATGCATTTTTCCAATCCTACAACTCTTAGGTATTTCCTGCTGCATTCCAGTATGATCAGAAAAATTACTTTGTATAATTTCAATATTTTTATATTTATTGAGACCTGTTTTGAGGCTCAGTACCTGGTCAATCCTGGAGAATGATCTATGAGCACTAGATAAGAATGTATATCCTGCTGTTTTGGAGTGCATTGTTGTATATATCTGTTAGGTCTAGTTCATTTATTAAGTTGTTCTATTTCCTTCTTGATTTTCTGCCCAGATGTTCTATCTATTGATGTGAGCAATGTATTGAAGTCTCCAAGTCTTATTTCTTTTTTTTTTTTTTTAAGTTTTTTTTTTAAATTAAATTTTTTTTTATTGACTTTGTAATAATGTTACATTAAAAATATATATGTGAGGTCCCATTCATCCCCACCCCCCCACCCCCCCTCTCCCCCCCCAACAACACTCATTTCCATCATCATGACACATCCATTGGATTTGGTAAGTACATCTTTGGGCACCTCTGCACCTTATAGACAATGGTCCACATCATGGCCCCCACTCTCCTCCATTCCATCCAGTGGGCCCTATGAGGATTTACAATGTCCGGTGATTACCTCTGAGGCACCATCCAGGGCAGCTCCATGTCCCAAAGATGCCTCCATCTCTCATCTCCTCCTGCCCTTCCCCATACCCATCGTCCACCATGTCCACTTTTCCCAATTCCATGCCACCTCTTCTATGTGGACATTGGATTGGTTGTGTCCATTGCACCTCTATGTCAAGAGGAGGCTCAGATTCCACATGGATGCTGGATGCAGTCCTCCCATTTTCAGTTGTAATCACTCTAGGCTCCACGGTGTGGTGATTGTCCTTCTTCAACTCCATCTTAGCTGAGTGTGGTAAGTCCAATAAATCAGATTGTAGGTGCTGGAGTCTGTTGAGGCTCAGGACCTGGCTATCACATTGTCGGTCCAGAGATTCAAATCCCCTAAATATATCTTAAACCCCAACGTTAACTGCACCTCCGGCACATTAGCATGAAAGACTTATGAAGGGAGATCCCATCTGAGTCCAGATTCATCACACATACACACCATTTCCAAAGAGGGGCCATCTGCCCTGATAGTTAACCCCATCGGCCATGACCATAACTCTCATGGGTCTCTTTAGCCTTCAAAGGAACTATTATCTGGGGGTTGTATCTGCTTTATCTGTCTCTCTGACTCTGCTCAGTTGTGCATGAGGGCAATCCTTCTGCCAGCCTCCAGACTCTTTTTTAGAAACTCGTAGCCATATAAACTCATTTCTCCTTTCCATTTCCCCCTTACTTTAGGTCAAACAGCATTTTAAAGTCATGGTATTTTATGTAGACATGGATATTCTGCTGATCCGCATTGAACCT
Organism: Dasypus novemcinctus; assembly: GCF_030445035.2. Classification (NCBI taxonomy): domain Eukaryota; kingdom Metazoa; phylum Chordata; class Mammalia; order Cingulata; family Dasypodidae; genus Dasypus; species Dasypus novemcinctus. The sequence goes on along the minus strand of NC_080682.1, from coordinate 67,915,469 downwards.
TCCGTATAAGGTCCTTTTCCAGTTGCATTATCAGTTGGTATTTGATAGTGGTCCCTCGTTGCCAGGGAGGCTCATCCCCGGGTGTCATGTCCCACGCTGGAGGGAAGGCATTGCATTTACATGCTGAGTTTGGCTTCGAGACTGGCCACATTTGAGTAACATGAAGGCTGACAGGAGGAAATTCCCTGGCACAATGTTGCTCTAGGTCTTGTTCTTATTTTAGGTTTATCAGCTCACAAGCATAGTCATTAGCATCAGGGGCTCACCGTTGAACCCTCACTCCCTCCCGGTCCCCGCTGCTGTACCTGGGAGACTGTCGCTGCTCCCCTAGGGACCACGACAGAGCACCACTGGCCAGGAACCCAGTACCCCCCCTGCTGTGGTTTCCAATTGTTGCCACCATGAGTATATCCAATCATTACCATGCACCCTGGACATATGTTCTGTATAGCTCCCTGTCAGCCATATATCACCTGTCATTGGTATCCCATACCAGTATTCCTCCTTTGCCATTGTTGAAACACTCTGTGATCCAGAACTCCCCGAAATTTGAGGCCCAATATAATGTCATGGTCCCTTACTAGGGAATGGCATATAGCGATGGGTTTAAAGGATAAAGAACTTGGATAAAGTTAAATAAAGAACTTAGATAAAGAATGTTGACTTGAAAAAATTTCCACATCCTATCCTTTTTTTTCCCCCCCCCCCCCCCTAATTATTCAGCATTTCTTCATAGGAGTCCTAGACCACAGCAATGCATATATACAATATACAGCACTCCCATACATCCATCACAAAACCTTTTCCCTTCCACAGCGATACTCTTACACCCTATTCACATCATATTTACTTAAAGTGATGTACAGAGTCTGAGACATTAGCTTTCTAACAAGGTAATATCTGTGCTTACATTATGGTGCATACTTTAGGATACACAGTTCTTTACATTTTTAGTTATCCTATGTTTTACATTATGGTTTACATTATCAGTCTATCATCTCCTATATGTTATGGTGTAATATTACATGTTTTATATCCATCCTTGTGTACTCTCAAGAAACTCCTCTCTTGCCCCCCATTTACTTTGGTTCCACACATTTAGCATCCATTTTCCCTTCCACCTTGGTGCCCACAGTGACAGCCAACCTCCGTTTCCTGAGGAGCCACTTCCAGAGATAGATGGAATAGTGTTCAGGGCCTAACCTGCTCAACTGCCCCAATGCCCTGGGGGCCACCCTTTCTCTCGAGGGATAGAGTTCCGTCTATTTGGTGGCATCAGTCCTCCCCAGGATGTGGGTCCACCCCCACTCTCACTACTTGGGATTCTACCCCATGGTGTCACCCACTCTGGCAGAATGAGCATTTAGACATTCCCCAGGAGCCTGTCCTGCTTCAGACCCTCCCCTCCGAGCATTCTAAACAGGTAACCCTCTTTATTATATTTTGTTATGATTTTCTCGGCATTTTACTCTCCACCACCTCCTGTCCCTCTCCTGTGTTCGTATGCTACCCCTCCCTCCCCCCACTTTTGGGCACCGTTACCCAACCGTCCCTCCCCAGCCACACTCAAACCCGTAAAGCCCCAACAAAAGGTAACCCCTTGCCCCCATTTTATCTCTTCTTTGTGTTCATACTTACCACCCTCTCGTCTTAAATTGCACCCCTGCAGACATCGGCTCATATCCTTCCTCCACCCTCCGATTTCCTGTAAGCCTATCGTTCAGTCTCTTGCTATCTAGGGCAGCTTGGTTATTTCATATCATTGAGGTCATGTAGTATTTGTCCTTCAATGTCTGGGTTGCTTCACTCAACATAAGGTTCTCAAGATTCATCCATGTTATCACATGTGTTTGTAGTGTGTTTGTTCTTACAGCCGAGTAGTATTCCATTGTGTGTATATACCACATTTTATTGATCCACTCATCTGTTGATGGGCATTTGGGTTGATTCCAACTTTTGGCAATAGTGAACAATGCTGCTATGAACATTGGTGTACATATATCGGTTTGTGTCCTTGTTTTCAGTTCTGCTGGGTATATACCCAGTAGTGGTATTGCTGGGTCATATGGCAAATCTATGGCTAGTTTTTTGAGAAACCGCCATACTGTCCTCCAGAATGGTTGGATCCTTCTGCATTCCCACCAGCAGTGGATGAGTGTTCCCCTTCCTTCACATCCTCTCCAGCACTTGTATTCTTCTGTTTTTTTCATAGCTGCCAATCTTATGGGTGTAAGATGGTATCTCATTGTAGTTTTGATTTGCATTTCCCTGATAGCTAGAGATTTGGAACATTTTTTCATGTGCTTTCTTGCCATTTGTATTTCTTCTTCGGAGAAGTGTCTGTTTAAGTCTTTTTCCCATTTTTTAAATGGGTTGTTTATCTTTTTATTTTCAAGATATAGGAGTTCTTTATATATGCAAGTTATAAGTTTCTTATCAGATATATGATTGCCAAATATTTTCTCCCACTGTGTGGGCTCCCTTTTTACTTTCTTGACAAACTCCTTTGAGGTGCAGAAGGCTTTAATTTTGAGGAAGTCCCATTTATCTATTAGTTCTTTTGCTGCTCGTGCTTTTGGTGAGATATTCATAAATCCATTTCCTATTACAAGGTCCTGTAGATGTTTCCCTACACTGCTTTCTAAGGTTTTTATGGTCTTGGCTCTTATATTTAGGTCTTTGATCCATCTTGAGTTGATCTTTGTATAAGGTGTGAGATGGTAATCCTCTTTCATTCTTCTACATATGGCTATCCAGTTCTCCAGACACCATTTGTTGAATAGGCCACTCTCTCCCAATTGAGAGGGTTTGGTGGGTTTATCGAATATTATGTGGCTGTATATGTGAGGTTCTATATCAGAGGTTTCAATTCGATTCCATTGGTCTATGTGTCTCTCTTTATGCCAATACCATGCTGTTTTCACCACCGTAGCTTTATAGTATGTTTTGAAGTCAGGTAGTGTGATTCCTCCAATTTCGTTTTTCTTTTTCAGTATGTCTTTGGCTATTCGGGGTCTCTTTCCTTTCCAAATAAATTTCATAGTTAGTTTTTCTAGTTCCTTAAAGAAGGCTGCGTTGATTTTTATTGGGATTGCATTGAATGTGTAGATCAGTTTTGGTAGGATAGACATCTTAATAATGTTCAGTCTTCCTATCCATGAACAAGGAATAGTCTTCCGTTTATTTAGGTCTTCTTTGATTTCCTTGAACAATCTTGTATAATTCTCGTTGTATAAGTTCTTTACCTCTTTAGTTAAATTTATTCCTAAGTATTTGATTTTTTTATTTACTATTGTGAATGGTATTTGTTTCTTGATTTCCTCCTGATCTTGCTCATTATTGGTGTACAGAAATGCTACTGATTTTTGCGCATTGATCTTATAACCTGCGACTTTACTAAACTCATTTATGAGTTCTAGAATCTTCGTTGTAGATCTCTCAGGGTTTTCTATGTATAGGATCATGTCATCTGCAAATAATGAAATTTTGACTTCTTCCTTTCCAATTTGAATGCCTTTTATTTCTGGTTCTTGCCTCAGTGCTCGTGCAAGTACTTCTAAGACAATGTTAAATAGGAGCGGAGACAGTGGGCATCCTTGTCTTGTTCCTGAGTTTAGAGGGAAGGAGTCTAGGATTTCTCCATTGTAAACAATATTGGCTTTAGGTTTTTCATATATACTCTTTATCATGTTCAAAAAATTCCCTTGTATTCCAACCTTTTGGAGTGTTTTTATCAAGAAAGGGTGCTGTATTTTGTCAAATGCTTTTTCTGCATCAATAGATATAATCATGTGATTTTTTTCCTTCAATCTGTTTATATGGTGTATTACGTTGATTGATTTTCTTATGTTGAACCATCCTTGCATACCTGGGATGAATCCCACTTGGTCGTGGTGTATAATACGTTTAATGTGTTGTTGAATACGATTAGCAAGTATTTTGTTGAGTATTTTTGCGTCTAGGTTCATTAGAGAATTTGGTCTATAATTTTCCTTTCTTGTGATGTCTTTGTTTGGCTTTGGTACTAGGGTAATGTTGGCATCATAGAAGGAGTTGGGTAATGTTCTTTCCGTTTCGATGTTTTGGAATAGTTTCAGCAGGATTGGTGTCAGTTCTTTCCGGAATGTTTTGTAGAATTCACCTGTGAAACCATCTGGCCCTGGGCTCTTCTTAGTTGGGAGATTTTTGATAACTGATTCTATCTCTCTGCTTGTGATTGGTTTGTTAAGATCATCAATTTCTTCTTTCGTCAATATGGGCTGCTTATGTGTTTCTAGGAATTTGTCCATTTCCTCTAGATTGTCATTTTTGTTGGAATATAGTTTTTCAAAATATCCTCTTATGATAGTCTTTATTTCTGTGGGGTCAGTGGTGATATCGCCTTTCTCATTTCTTATTTTGTGTATTTGCATCTTCTCTCTTTTTTTCTTTGTTAGTGTTGCTAAAGGTTTGTCAATTTTGTTAATCTTCTCAAAAAACCAGCTCTTGGTTTTGTTTATCTGTTCAAGTGCTTTCTTATTTTCTATTTCATTTAGTTCTGCTCTTATCTTTGTTATTTCCTTCCTTCTTTTTCCTGTTGGGTTACTTTGTTGTTGTTTTTCTACTTCCTTCAAATGTGCAGTTAGTTCTTCAATTTTTGCTCTTTCTTCTTTTTTGATATATGAATTTATGGCTATAAACTTCCCTCTCAGTACTGCTTTTGCTGCATCCCATAAATTTTGGTATGTTGTGTTGTCATTATCATTTGTTTCAAGGTAGTCATTGATTTCTTTTGAGATTTCCTCTTTGACCCACTGTTTTTCTAAGAGTGTGCTGTTTAATTTCCAAATCGTGGGGTGAAATCTGGGCTTCTGTCCCTTGCAAATCTCCAGCTTGACTCCACTGTGGTCAGAGATAATGTTTTGTATGATTTCAATCTTTCTGAATTCGTTCAGCCTTTCTTTGTGGCCTAGCATATGATCTATCTTGGAGAATGATCCATGTGCGCTTGAGAAAAATGTATATCCTGCTGTGTTTGGGTGTAGCGATCTATATATGTCTATTAGATCGAGCTCCTCTAATATACTATTCAGATGTTTTGTTTCTTTGGTGATTCTCTTTTGAGATGTTCTGTCCAGATTTGATAGTGGTGTATTGAAATCCCCCACTATAATTGTAGATGTATCTATACTTTCACTTAGTTTTTCCAGCGTTTGCCTGACGTATTTAGAGGCACCCTTGTTAGGGGCATAGATATTTATGATTGTTCGATCTTCTTGACAGATTTTCCCTTTCACTAAAATGTAGTATCCTTCTTTGTCTCTCACAATTGTTTCACATTTAAAGTCTATTTTGTCTGATATTAATATAGCTACTCCTGCCTTTTTTTGGTTATTGTTAGCTTGTATGATTGTTTTCCAGCCATTCACTTTCAGTCTCCATGCGTCTCTGGGTCTAAGATGTGTCTCTTGTAGACAGCATATGGATGGGTCATATTTCCTTATCCAATGTCCCAGTCTGAATCTTTTGATAGGTGAGTTTAATCCGTTGACATTCAGTGTTATTACTATCAAGGAATTATTTGTGTTAGCCATATTTTGATTGGATTTATGTTTGTCATATTTTGTTTGTATATATTTTTTTGTCTTTTTTGTTGTTGTTGTTGGTCTTATACTCTCCTCCAACTTTGCCTTTCCTGTTTTTTCCTTTCTTCCTGCAGAACTCCCTTTAGAATTTCTTGAAGGGGAGGTTTCTTGTTGGTATACTCTTTCAGTTTCTGTTTGTCTGTGAATATTTTGAACTCTCCATCATGTTTGAATGCTAGTTTAGCTGGATAGAGTATTCTTGGTTGGAAGTTCTTTTCCTTTAGTACCTTGACTATATCATACCACTGTCTTCTTGCCTCCATGGTTTCAGAAGAGAAATCAGCACTTAATCTAATTGAGCTTCCCTTGTATGTGATGGTTTTCTTTTCTCTTGCTGCTTTTAGGATTTTCTCTTTGTCTTGAGCCTGGGATAATTTGATAAGTATATGTCTTGGGGTGGGCCTGTTGGGGTTTATGACTTGTGGAGTGCGCTGTGCTTCTTGGATATGGACATCTGTCTCTTTCAGTAGATTTGGGAAGTTTTCAGCCATTATTTCCTGCAACACTCCTTCTGACCCCTTTCCCTTCTCTTCACCTTCTGGAATGCCTATAATACGTATGTTTGAGCGTTTTGCATTGTCATTCAGGTCCCTAAATCCTAATTGGATTTTTTCTATCTTCTTATTGACCCCTTCTACTATCTGTTTGATTTCTGAAGTACTGTCTTCCACATCACTAATTCTCTGCTCTGTCTCTTCTAGCCTCCTGATATTTGCTGCAAGTGTATTTTTGATTTCTTGAACTGTGGTGTTCATTCCCATCATATCTGTTATGTTTTTGCGTATGTCTGCAATTTCCCCTCCAAGTGATGTCTTCATGTTGTTAACCTCTTTCATTACTGCATCAAATTTTTCGGTCCAAGTCTTATTTCTGAAATGTCTATTTCTCCCCTCAGTTTTGCCAGCATTTGCATACTGTATTTTGGCATACCCAGGTTAAATGTAAACATATTCATGATTCTTATTTCTTTTTGGCAGATTATTCCTTTTAATAACATATAATGTCCTGTTTTCTCTTATAAAAGCTTTGCTTTTGAAGTCTATCTTCTCCGGTATCAGTAGAGTTACCCCAGATTTATTTGATTTCTATGTGTGAAATATTGTTTTTGAGCCTTTAACTTACAACTTATTTGTATCTTTCATTCTAAGATAAGACTCTTGTAGACAGCATGTAGATGGAATCTATTTTTATCTATTCTGCTAGTCTGTGTCTTTTGATTGGGGAGTTTAATTTATTAACATTCAATGTTAACATTCTAATGTCTTCTTAATACCCTTAATTTCTTTCAGCCATCTAATTGAGTTTATTAAAGAAATTTGTTTGAACACCTGTAATTAGTTGTCTCAAATCCTCTGTGTCACCTAGATGTTTAATATGTTCCTTTGAATTGGCCATATCTCCCTATTTCTTAGTGTGGCTTGTCATTTTTTCACTGGTGTCTAGATACCTGATTTTCTTAATGTATTTATTCTGGATATGTTTCTCTCTTTAGTCTAGAGCTCTCTTGTTGATTGGTTTTGTGCTAAAGCTCCTCTTTGACAGTTAGTTCAACTTACTTTATAACTTTATAATAGCTCATGGTCAGATTTTTTTCAGCTTTTATTCCTCTGTTTATTGCCCTTTTTCTCCTGTCAGGGGTAGGGATGGGGCCACAGGTCTGGACAGTAATCTAAGTTGTTCAGGTTGAAACTGACTGCAGTTGACTGGCAAGATTGATGCAACTCGACCTTCCACCCCTTCCAGGAATAGAGTTGAAGCCCATGCTGGGGCAGTAATTTACCCTGGGCAGAAAGAAGCTGATCCCTATCATCTAGGAAGTCACTCTGATTTTCATTCATCCATAATTCTAGTCCTGCCAGAGGTGGACTAAAATGTAGACTACTGGCTTCTTTCTGAATTGGATAGGTTCAAACTTTAGCTGTACTTAGATATGGACTCTAGACAGCCAACTTTGTTAATCAATAGTCAAAGTTGGTGCCTAGCCATCTCCTCTCCTATTTTTTTGGGAAATGGAGCATCCAACTCCAGCCAGGGAGTGACTCTCAAGGATCCTACTTTACCAGTGGGGCATGGACACTGGCTTCCACAGTGTGAAAGGCTCTACTCATTAATCTTCACCTTAGATGGCCAGCCTCCTTCTTCCATTCTTCCGGGGATGGCATGGTGTGCTCCTAGTCTCCTGAGCCCCCCAAACATGTGATTTAGATAGATCCTGACTGATTAGTAACTGCACTGTAGAACAAACTGAGTCTTAGAGTTCCCTACTTTGCCACCATCTTGCCTGTCTCTTGATAATGTAATTTTAAAGATAAATATCAGCAAATATTACTTAAGAATAGAATACACAATTGTAGGTAGGTATTGGGAAAGGCTTAAGTCATGGTCTCTACCCGAGAGGATATTATTTGAATATCCTCTCATAGGATATGAAGTACAGTAGATTCATTGGGGGTATACTACTTTGGCATAGGATATGAAATACAGTAGATTCACTGGGGGTATACTACTTTGTCAGACAGAGACAACAGACCTTGTTGTTTCATTGAGTTAGTGAGTACACTGAACACTTTGCTTGTGACAGGATGTCAAGTGATCTTGGCCCCAGTAATTATGTCCTTTCTTCTAGTCTCTCTTGGCCCAAGGGCACATCTTGACCCTGGATCAATGCTAATATGCCATTGTCTTATCAATAGGGCCTATATCCATGTGCCAAATTACCCTTAAACTGTCATAGAAATAACTTATAAGTTTTTCCCAAGTGTTATGTCTCATCATTTTGGTACTTGGATGGCTCTCATTTTTGCTCAGATTTATGTTAATTACCTGTTATGTTTGATCATCATTTAAAATCCTTTTAGCAGTGGGAGCTAAAGAGTGTAGTAGCAGTTGTCTATATTAGTACACTCTGCTCTGTTGTCTAAACCAGAAGTACACCCATGTAAGAAAAGTCAATCTTGTTTTTGTCATACTAAAATAGTAATAATACTTCCAGTTTTATAGCTGTTTAAAAAGATCAAATTATTTCTTTCATGCAGAAGTCCTTGGAGTATTATTATATACTGTACTAATATAAGGAAATGTTAGTATTATCATTCACTATCTTATGAGATTAACTCCTATTATTTAACAAGGACTAGAGGTCATCAGAGTTTTATCAGAGACCAAGTTACTTTTTCCCAGTATATGGAAAAATTGAATGGAGGTACAGGCCAGTCTCAGAAACAGGGGCTACGTTACTGGGGGAAGTTTGGTATTAAAGGAGGTTGATGCTAACTGGAAGATGTCAGGTTACTAAGAAAGCCATTTTCTACTTCAGAGTGAGCCTGGTAAACTATCAGGATTGAAATCATGCCAATTGAAAGGGAAAAAGTAAGATACATCTCTGAATTTGTATATTCAAAACATAATGAAATATAGACTCCTAGAAACAGAGTGTGGATTAGTTGAATCTATTACTAGACAATACTTTTGAACACTGATACATATTTGCTGGAGGGTGAGTTTAGGGTAGCAGGAAAGGGAGAATGGAAGCAGATAAATGGTGACCAGACCATATATAAATCAGTAAAATCTTGATGGCTCTTTGTTTTTCCACAGGAGTCACAGATGAAAGCAATGAAAGAAACTGTGCAACTCTGCCTGACATCTGTTTTCCGTGATCAACCTCCCTCTTTGAGTTTAATAAGGTCAAATCCATCTCAAATGATAGTTCCACCCAGGAAAATTGACTCTAAGATTCCAGCCACAATAGTAAAAATCCAGGTAGGTTTTATTTTTGTTTTGACAAATAAAATCAAGTAATGTACTGCCTTGATAGTTTATTCTTTTTTTTTTTTTAAAGATTTATTTATTTAAATTCCCCCGCACCCCCCCTCCTCCCCCCGTTGTCTGTTCTTGGTGTCTATTTGCTGCATCTTGTTTCTTTATCCGCTTCTGTTGTTGTCAGTGGCACGGGAAGTGTGGGCGGGGCCATTCCTGGGCAGGCTGCACTTTCTTTTCACGCTGGGCGGCTTTCCTCACGGGCGCACTCCTTGCGCATGGGGCTCCCCCACGCGGGGGACACCCTTGCGTGGCTCGGCACTCCTTGCGCGCATCAGCGCTGCGCATGGCCAGCTCCACACGGGTCAAGGAGGCCCGGGGTTTGAACCGCGGACCTCCCATGTGGTAGACGGACGCCCTAACCACTGGGCCAAAGTCCGTTTCCCAATAGTTTATTCTTTAGAACATGAGACTTGAACTATGATAATCAGTTACTGAAAATTTGGGAGGTAAATGGAAGATGGTAATCCAGTTTGCAAAGTCTCCTTAGTACCTTGGAGAATGGTAGAAAGCAGATTTTCTTTGAGAACATTGTTGTTTCTTAGACAAAGACATTTAATAAATTTAAAAGAAGTTAACATCTTAAATATCTTTAAATAGTCAAATATATATCACTTATTTAATATGGAATATATTTTCTCCAGGAATACAAACATCATCCTTTCTAATTCATTTTTTTTTTTCAAAAAATTAAGCCTCTATTTATCAACTCTGCTACACAGTAGAAACACTTGAGGAAGTTGTTTTAAAAAAATCTTTACAACTGAGTCCCACCCAGAACCGATTAAATAAGATTCTTTCAGGTTGGGCTCAAGTAATCAGTTTGTGATTTTATTGTGCATCAAAATTTGAGAACTGACAAACTTCCTCTACGTCTCCACCACCACCTATTTCAGATAGGCAAAGGGACATTTCAGTGTTATTTTTGTTTCAATCTTCAGAAGGATCAATTCGTTGACTTCATACTTAAATGATTTTTTACCGCGGACCTCGTACATGTGACTCAGGCACTCAACTACAGAGCTATACCTGCTTCACAAATTTAAATAAAATTTGACAACCTGAAATAGTTATGGAAATTTAGGTGCAAGAGGTATAATAGAAAGAAGTGGCTCTCTGATAACTCCTCTTCAAATCATTTATGGTTAGAATGCAGGTTGTAGATACCAGCCCAACTTGTAAATGCAAATCTCTACAAATGGGCCCTGGATGGTGCTATACATCGAGGACATTCTTGCTACTTATTTCTGTGGTTCCGGATGTTTCCATTAAAGGGAAAGGGATTAAAGATAAGGAAATACTACTTTCAGGATGGAAAAAGAGACAAAATAAGTTGAACAAAATAAATCTTATAGAGTTCTCTTTTTATCTGTAACTGATCAATTACATGGATTACACGGACCCAGCCTGTGTAATTTCACTATGAAATTTAATGTTTCTGTCAAAAATTATTTAAAATATTTCATTTTGTTTTATCTCTTCTCTTTGGTAAAAGATCTTGGAGGTTTCTGAAGGATCTCAAAAAATGGTTGTGCCAGTTTATTTCTCTTATTTTTTTTCCCACGTTCTCTGACCACACGAGGTCACATCACATAGTCTAAAGAATCAGTTTACTTACGCAAACTCAGGCAAGAAAATTACATACCGCATTTTTTCAGTTCATGAAAAATCATGTCTAAGCTCTTTGAAACAAGTCATTGGTAAAACGCACATGTATCACCCCATCCTCACCGACCTACAAGGAAGCCACACCCTGGCACCACTTAGTGTTAGTGTCTATGGGAGGGGCTGAGGATCACTCTTAATAGAAAGTCTCAACACTTAGGACAAAACGTCTTTGTAATTCTATGTAAATGTTACATCTGTCTCCAACTTGAAGTAGATTCGGTTAAACTCATCATTAAATGTGTCTCTTTCTAACCCTGAATGTGGGGGGGATGAGTTACTGATTGTGACTTTAACTGGTTAAATAAATGTAGGTCCTATCGTTAAAATAAATGATAAATATTATTTCTCTTGGCATATCACAGAAAAACAAAAGAAGCATTTAGATGAGCTTGTTTGGGTAATTGCTCATTTTTCAAAAACCAATAACTGAAAAATCCAATTGGTTAAAATAAAGTTCAATAAATCTAAGTTAATGCACTATAGAACAATCTATTTTACAGATTAACATTAAAAGCTTGCCTTTTGTTATGTCGTGCCCATATTCTTTATCTTTTCAATAGTGACTGAAATTATATTTTATGTATACTTGGGTCTTAATCTCCATACAGGCACCTCACAGAAAATACTTTTCAAGTCCTGAATATGATTATGGGCTGTAAGAGAAACAAAAACTTTGGTCAAGGAATAACTTTTCTATATATACAAAAAATGTTACTATTTTAAATGAGGACATTTAAATGGTAAGTTTTCACACTTGGCTAACTAGAGCCACTGTGATATGATCTGCCTGACTAAAGATTGTGAAAAATCCATATCACTTAACCTCACTCTACCTCAGTTTTCTTAGTATCTAGCTTAGAGTGTTGTGATATAAGCATTAAATCAAAAGAAAAAAAAATATTTTTCTATATCTGGCCAACCTTGGTATTTTGTTACATTTCATTTTGTAAACTTCAGTCCTTCTTTAGATGGGTACGAGTGTTTTTTTCAGAACAGAGGCAGGTATGCAGTTTTCCAGCACACATATGGAAAATGCCAAAGTAATCACCCCCCCAAAAATTTATTTTTATTCGGGATATTTTTTTCAGAAGATCAGATAATACAATCAAATTCCTGATTCACATGCATGAATATGTGTATATACATACATAAAAATACATACACACTTGTTTTATGTATACATAATCATTGCTGCAGATTTTTAAAAGCCGCAGGTTTCATTGGAAAGGGATTTCAAAATTACAAGCATTTATGGAGAGAGCTTAATAACTGATTTATATATTACCCTACACCTGGCTACTTTTTAAAAATTGTGGAGTTTGCCTAATTACATAATATTTTAGTTCTGTGTTTTAAGTTTCTGTTGAGGATTCTTTTTCAAGTCTATTGCTTCATTGCACACTCCATAGTTGCAATGCCTGCTTCTCTCTGATTCAAATGAAATTTTTCTTACTCTCCTAGTTAGAATTAATTATTCTGCTTTCACTGCTCTGATAGCACAATGTTTGCAACTCATAGACCTTGATCATACCTAAATACAGTGATATCTGCACATGTCTTTCTCTTCTAGGAAGATACCTCTGCATAGATCATCCATCTGCTACACAGTATTCACTATGTAGAGTAATATTTCTAGAAAATTCATTTGTGATGACAGTCTATGCATGTTACTTCTTACCGGTAATTTAACTTATTTGAAAGTTAGAAAAAAAATAGATATATTATAGAGTGCTAATTAAGTGCTTAGTGCTCAGCTAAAACTTTGTTTTCCATCTATGTGCCAAGACCTGATAGTCACTGGGATGAAAATTTGAAATGGTCCAGTCCTGACCTTATCGAGGTTGCAGATTAAATGTCTGTAAAGAGAAATCAAGAAAAAAAAAAAACATGCTGTGTCCTTTCTTTTTTTTTAATTTTTAATTTTAAAAAAAATTTCTCTCCCTTACAACCTCCCCCAGTTGTCTGTTTTCTGTGTCCATTTGTTGCATGTTCTTCTTTGTCCACTTCTGTTGTTGTCAGCGGCATGGAAATCTGTTTTTCTTTCTGTTGCTTCATCTTGTCACGTCAGGTCTCCTTGTGTGCAGCAACATTCCTGGGCAGGCTGAACTCTCCTTCACGCTGGGTGACTCTCCCTATAGGGAGCACTCCTTGCACGTGGGGCTCCCCTACACGGGGACACCCGTGCGAGGCACGACACTCCTTGCGTGCATCAGCACTGCACGTTGGTCAGCTCCACACCCGTCAACGAAGCCCAGGGTTTGAACCACGGACCTCCCATGTGATAGACGGATGCCCAGCCACTGGGCCAAGTCTGCTTCCCCAACATGGTGTGTTCTTTGTAGTAGATAAGACCATCTTTATTTTCAGTATTTGGAAATCCATACTGTCAATAGATTGTTTAAAGATAAAGATCTTGAAGATGCTTGGAATCAAAGGTCACATGAGAGTATGCCTTCGCTATGTTTAAAGAGTTTGTGATCAAAGGAATAAGCCAGGAGATTTGATTTGCCTTTTTCATAAAATGGCTATATCTAGAGCAGTAAGAGGCAAACTAGTGAGGAATCTATCACACTGACCTATGCAATAATGGTGACTATCTATGGTAGAGGAATGGAAATGAAGTTCTAGATGTAATTGGGCCATAGACCTGACATGGGCTAGTAATTGAGTGGGATGCATGAAAGGAGGAGATAAAGCACAATACTCAGAAAGATGGTACTTGCATTTATTTTTTCAGTGTGATGGAAAGGGCAAGAGGAGGTGTTATTTAAGGTGGCAGCTAAATTGGTTTGTTTTTCAACATCCCAAATATTGGATATCTGCCATAAAATAGGGTCTTTATCCAGTAGGTGATTCCACAATTGAATGTAGAACTTAGGGAAGACATCAGAAGGAAGATGTAGGTTTTTTACATCATAATCATGCATAGCAATTGAATACTGGAAATCGATTTAGTTAACTGATGAGAAAGAATGTGTAGAATGAGGGAATATATGAATCCCAAGGTACACCAGGAATGAGAAATAGCTGTGGCATGATTTTATATATAAAAGAGATAGTAAAAGTACATATGCCTTTTTGAGAACCATGTTTTTTTCCATACCTGTTTTACTAGTACAAAGAGCAGAATATGAATGTAGTTATGTATATTAAGAACATTGAATACTCCAGTGATCTGTTAGAGCTGACTTCTACTGTTTGCAAAAGCTAACTATTAGATTTTCAGATTTCTCCTAGTCAGCTGTTAAAAACAGACATTATTAAATATTAATTATATAAAATTTCAATTAAATAAGCTATATTAAAGGAAAACATGGCATGTATTCAGAGCTTCCTAATTATTTTACTACATTCTGCTATTATCTATACCCTTGAAGAAAATGTGTCTTTTGAATTTTTATGCTGGAAATACTATATAATAGTATGCAAATACCCATCTCTTCCCAATTTCACTTTCAGTGATATCACATTGGTAATTTAAAATGGTAGTATTTATACCATGGACACTGGCAAAATCAGGGATTCCCAGTGATTAGTGAATAACAAGCTTTCTCTGTGTGTATGAGTGTGATATGTGTGTATATATATGTATGTGTTAAGTAGTTAATACAGACCTATTGGTCATCATATATAATATACATGCCATACATGATTAAAGGTTTACTTATCTCTTTTATTGTTTGTGGGGTAGAGCTAGCTACATGTTAAAATGTTCAGAAAAGCTAAAGTAATAATTTAAACAAATAAATTTGCAAGTCTGCTGAGGCTCAGGGCTTGCAAGTTTATTTAATTTATTACTTCAGCTTTTCTGAACAATGTAACATGTAGCTAGCACCACACCAGGGAGCCAAGTGTGCCTACAACTGCAAGCAGGAGAATTGCATCCATTATCCATGTGGAATCTAAGCTCCCTCTCAATATAAAGGTGGAGTGGACATCACCATCCCAGGGTCCACAGGATGGAGAAATAGAGTATGGATTAGAGTGGACTTACTGATATTCTACTGTGGAACTATTGTGATTAGTAATGGAAGAAATTGTAGCATCGATGTGGAGAAAGTGACCATGGCAGCTGCTAAGGTTAGGGAGAGGGAAGAAGAGATATCATGTGGGAGCTTTTTCAGGACTTAGAGTTGTCCTGGGTGGCACTGCAGGGACAGATGCTGGATATTGTATGCCCTGCTATGGTCCACTGGTAGACTGGGGGAGAGTAAACTACAATGTAAACCATTACCCATGTGGTACAGCAGTGCTCCAAAATGTATTCACCAAATGCAATGAATGTCCCACAATAATGAAAGAGGTTGTTGAAGGGAAGAATGAGGTGAGGCAGGTGGGGAGTATATGAGGACCTCATGTTTTTTGAAAGTAATATTTTCAAAATAAATAAATGAAACCACAATGCCAAAAATAAATAAATAAGTAAATTTGTTCAATTAATGGATCATTCTGAAATTACATTTTATTAATGATTTATTTAATTTTATTATAACATATCAAATGTGACTATTTTGAAATATGCAAATTAAATTTAAAAATCTACATATGGCATTTGTATGTGTGCTAGTACCTGATATATAAAAGCACTCAATAAATGTATGAAATAAGCATATGATATCTGGGAAGCCTGGATATTACTATGAGAAGATTTAATGAAGGTTTTTCTTAGGATATTAATTTAAAACAAAACAAAACAGCTATTTACCTAGTTTTACTGGTCAAATATGAGAATATAAGTCTATTCAAGAAAGTGCAATTATAGGTTTTTAGTATAAAATTATAGCAGAATCATCACACCATATTTAATGTCACAGATCATAAAAAACAAATGCTATATAAAAAGGTAGAAAGTTAAAGATGACAGAAATCTAAAAAAACACTTCAGATGATCAATGCAGATAAGAAAGTTTTGAAATTACATTATTAAAACCAAGAATTTCATCCCCATTCAGGGTGATCAGTGTTCTTTGTCTGTCTTTGCTGTTCTTTCCAGGTATCTCACTGCCTTGGGCTTAGCTGCAGTTAACACTGTTAAAGGTCACAATTGTAGTATCTGCTTAATTGGATAAGGAGAATTTATTTTTTTTTCAAATGTGTTAGAAATGCCAAAATTATTCTAGGACAGGAGGCAATCATGGCCCTATTCAGGAGATTAAAAACATTCAAGCAAAAAAAATTGCATTCTGCTTGATGCCTGCAGGTTTAGAACAAGCTGGATTTGTATTTCCCTTTTCTCTGCCAAAAATCTGTTGCATAGTAATTTCCAAGAACTCTACAATGCACCTGTACTCATCACAGATCAGTGATTCTCCACCTGGACTGAAGTTTTGATCATTGGCAACCCCCCAATAACAGTCACACCTGAGTAGGTGTCAACCCTAGCAATTCTGATATAATTCAGCAATTTTATAGGACCCTAGTTTGGGGGAATGTTTAAAACTCTCCAGATTATTCTAATTTACAGACAAAATTGAGAGCCATTAAGATACTTACCCTAGGAATAAGAAAAGAGTTTGAGAAGTAAGCCTGTCCTTTTTCTCCACTTTACTGCTTCCAGAAGAAAATGTTTATCAGCTAGCACAGGAGTGACCCAATATGTTTTAATTTCCTAGAGGCTGCCATAGCAATATATCAGAAATGGTTTTTGTTTTTTGTTTATTTGCAATGAGGATTTATTAAGTTATAAGCTTAAAGTTCTGAGGTTATGAAAATGTCCAAATCAAGGCTTCATCAGGAGATACTTTCTCCCCAGACTGCAGCTGTGCCTGATCATGAATATGGCTGGGCACAATAGAAGTGCTTGCCAGCCTCTGCTTGTGTGGTTTCTGTTCATTGCAGCTTCTGGCTCCTTTGGCTTTCTCATTCAGCTTCTGGGTTCCTCTCTGTCACTTCAGCTTTTTTCTGTATATGTGACTCTTTATTTTTCTGTTTATAATAGACTCAAAGAAGAGGGTTAAGACCCACCCTAGTCTAATCAAAAACATTTAACTGAAGTAATTTAATTAAAAGTTCCCATCTACAACAGGTTTATGAAAAAAGGAATGGATTAGTTCTAAGGACATGATTTTCTGGGGTCCACAAAAGACTCAAACCACTACAGACAGGTCTGTTTTTCCACTTCTTGTCTATCATTAGCTAGTCATTTTGTTTTCTGTACCATCTGTATTTTATTCAATGTCCCAAACATGTTTTATACTCTTATATGATCATAGTTTTATTTGAAATAAAAATGAAGAGATGGCTCTAAAGCATTTTGGATATAGCAATGCATTCAAGGAATTTTGCTTGGATTTGGTTTTAGCATTAGGATATAGATCATGAAGCCTTGTATAATTATTCCACCATAGATATGGCATTTCTGTGGTAAGGATTATATTAATTAAAAATATGACATATTTCGCAGGTTGATACATGAATATATATATTGCATTTGCACATAAATGTTTATATGTTTGTATAATTTATAAGGTCTGAATTTAAACTGGTAACTATAAAATTGAACTCACAAGGACTCTGTGGTGTGTTTTTATTACAGATATGTGAGATTATATTTAGGAATGGTTTGAAAGTGTATCCAACTATGGTTTTATTTATTCATCATCCAGGATAAATATTTGATGAGAAATGTACCTATATAACTTAATTACTGGGATTTTAAAAATTTCTTTCAAAAGCATTTTTCAGTCACCTATGGAGATAATTTAATCCTTCTAAAATTAAAACACATATTTCTAAGAAGTCATTTATAGTCAGAGAAAACATCACTACTGAATATTTTCAGTGTCATAAGATAATGCTCACTAGGTTCTATTTCCTTGATTTTCATTAGAATTATTAGGACATTCACCACATGGTAATGATTTCATTATCTTGCCAGTGTAACAAACATTAGATAATTTTAAAGGTATTTTAAATGGGCATCTACTTGTCATTTGGCTGGTAACAGGCTAGAGAGACTCCAATATCCTTCCATTAATTTTCAGTCTGATGGTCATTTTTGCTTTGAAACTAGAAATTCTTGTTTAATTTTCCCTGTGTCTCTTTTTATCCAGTAAAAATTCTTAACCATTTAAGAGGTCTATTTCCTTATAACACTTGAAATTAAAAGGGCATCTAATATGCATTTAATAAACTTACTGTATCATTTTAAGTTGTCAGTCCCTTTTTCCTTCCTTCACTGACTGATTTTTGAGGCTTTATCTTGAGGCCACTTGGAATCCAGTAAAAGCTTTTAAAGTGAAAATTGATTATAATAAAAGTTTAGGAAGATAAATCTAGTAGTGATAGAGAGGGTAGGATTGGGAGAAAATAGACATTAGAAGAAGACAAAACTGTTGGAAAATAGTACTGCATTCTTGGCAAGAGATGATGAGATACTAGCAATGAGAAAAAAGAAGGGATGATTTGAGAAACACAAAGGAGGCAAAATTTGGATGATTATGTGAGGAAGTGGAGATGACATGAATAGATTTTTTTAAGGAAATCGGCTCTGATGAGGAAAATAATGGTTAAATTTCACTGGAGGATTCTTTTTTAGGATGAAAGAAGCTTGAGCACATTTTGAATAAAAGGGAAAAGTAGGAGTGAAAAAAGAATGAAGACAAAATAGATATATGTAACAAGGATGCAGAGTTCTAGAAGGAGCAACAAAGACTATTTCTTTAATCACAAGATGACTAGTTGGGCATGAAAATCTGTAGAGATATACTACCTTCTGAGATGGTAGACAAGTTGGTAAAGATAAATGAAATAAGGACAAATTTTGATGTAGACTATAGGCAAGTTCAAAAGGCATGATATCCTATGACCTGTATTGTATTAGGGAAAATTAGGTCCTGACTGACACTGCCAAAGCTCTCTGACCTAGACAAATGTCTTGGAAAACCTTGATCTGCCTCCTTCACATATACATTAATTTCAATTTCTAAATCCCCTCTATACCACTCCTGTGATTATCCTGTTTTGCTTTCCAATCCTAGAAAACACATGAAGAAACACATTTTCTCACCTTCCTCAAGAGAGTTGAATTTAGGACACATGAGATTTAGTGAGATGAAGTACTGCTTCATAAGACAGCAAAATAAAAGCAATCATTGTACTGAAAGATGATATAGACTAAAAATAAAATTTCAATAGTTGCTTAGTAAATTTAAATATAATCAAGCAAGCCTTAAGTTTAGCAATAAAATGCAATAGCATTAAATTCACTGAATTCACTAGTTTCTTATTTCTTAAAATAGCATCTTCTCAATTGTATCACTGATGTGGAGACAGTGACCACGGTAGTTGCTGAGGGGAGGGAAAGGAAGGAAGAGATATGATGAGGGGACATTTTTTGGGACTTGGATTTGTCCTAAATGATATTGCAGGGACAGATGCTGGACATTATATATCCTGCCATAACCCACTGAATGGACTGTGAAAAAGTATAAGCTACAAGGTAAATTATAATCCATGCGGTGCAGCAGTGCTTCAAAATGTATTCACCAAATGCAATGAATATGCCACAATGATGAAAGAGGTTGATGTGGGAGAAGTGGGGGTTGGAGTAGGGTGTGGGGTATATAGGAACCTCTTAAAATTTTTAATGCAACATGACCCTACCCGTGGATCAGTCGAACGAAGACCTGAGGGAGGGAGTGGGAATGAAAAAGGAACAAGAGACTCAAAGAAAGGAGACAAGACAGGATTCTGATCAAGTCTCATTTATTGAGGGTCAATCAGGGGTATTTATAGCCAGGGATGAATGAGGTGGTACATACTGACAACACATGTGTCAGTAAATGATTGGTTAACTAGATTTTGATTCTCGTGCCACACGCACGTGCAGATGGTTATTTAGCAATGTCTGTGGAAAAACTTTCCTGCTCTTTAGGGAATGCCCAATTGGAGCCTGGGGGAGTGGCGTAAGAATAGAAACTTAATTGCTTCAGCGAGGGTGGGGAAAGGAAACGTAACCGGGTTAGTATCTAAAAATAGAGCTTAGCAACAAGATGGCCAATACAACACCTGTGTCAGAGGCAGCTTCCCACAGCAACATTTTTTTTTGTCATCTATGTGTCAAAAATAAGACAAAAAAAGCATCTTCTTAAAGATAAGGACAGGTTCTAATGTCCTCTGTGTGATTAGCATTATAGTGTATGTTGAAAGAAGTTAAAATGTGTGGTTCTGGTATTGGTTAATATTGATTTCCAGTGGTCTTTGTAGGGCATTAGCAAAGGGCACCCTCTTTGTACTGGGGATTCTCTCTTTTACATCACCGCTCTTGGTATTTTTCACCAAAAGTCAGATACCCAATGCCCAATGCCAAGAATCATGCAGAAGATCTTGGAACTCGGAATTCAAAAGACAATTAGAAATTCTGGTTTCTGCCAGTTATTTAATAGTTATGTGAAACCTTGAACAATTGAACCTAGTATCTTTGATCATTTCTTAGTGAAATAGAGCTAGCTATAAAAATTCAGAGTATAATAAACTGAAATATATATATATATATATATATATTTTGTGTATGTGCTAAGTGCTAAGTTTATAGCATTTTATCTGGCATTTAGCATGGCTAGTGTTTAAGTGCCTAGACTATGAAGTCAAACTGCGTATGTTCGAATCTGGACTCTGACACTTATTAGCTAGGTAATAATGGAAACTTTTTAAACCAATTCCTTATCAGTAATGTAGGAATAATATTTCCTCAAAATGTTGCTATGAAACTGCATTATTATAAGTTCACTAGCACATGTTCCTTAACATAAATTTTTAAAAAATTATAATTTCAGAAATCCAAGAAATACACAAACACATGCACATATGCACACATATACATGTACATACATACATATATAAACACACACAAATATATCCTCACTATATATACACATATACATCAATATCTATCTAGTCTCTATATCATTGTACGTGTTTTATATACATAGAGCAATAAATAATGACATGAATATTGCATATTTAACTCAGTGAAAATGATATCTTTGTATAGTATATGCTGCAATGGACTTCAGATAAATAAAACCATGAATTTATTAGTAACACTGGTTGACTAAAATATCACTCTCCCGGGTTTGTCATGCCTTGTTCTGTTTTTGTTTTTGTTTTTGTTTTTTTAGGAGGTACCAGAGATTAAACCCAGAACCTCATACATGGGTAGCAGGAGCTCAACCACTGAGCTACATCTGCTCTCCCAATGAGAGTTTGCTTTTGTTTGTTTGTTTTTAGTAGGTATTAGGAAATGAACCCTGGAACCTTGTACATGGGAAGCAGGTGCTCAACCACTTGAACTATATCCACTCCCCAGTCCTGCATTAAATACCTGTCACAGATCCAGCTAATTGAGACTACATCAGCTTGGATATAGTTTAGGCCCTAATGAATATTTTAAAACATTAAACGAGTATGTGAGATTGTGTATGAGTAAGAGACATAGTGAAGAAAGGAAGGAAGCATACTGTATATGAACATTATACCAATTTTCCAATTTTAAGTATTGCAATTATGCAGTTAACCTGAAAAGGACAAGTCTATGTAAACAATGTTTCTATTAAAAATCATTTATACCTGAAAATATTACTAACTGTATGTCTTCTGAATTATTGTTGCTTTCTTACTAACGACTCTCCCTTCTTCCTAGCTCCTTAACCCATATGACTGATGCATGTCTTTTCAAAACCACCCCTTTTTTTTTAATTATTTATTTATTTTTAAAAATTACATTCAAAAAATATGAGGTCCCATTTAACCCCACCACCCCCACCCCCCACCCCCCACAGCAACACTCCTACTTCTTGATGGTGTCTAGCGCAGTGCTTGCCCTTACTACCTTCATTGGTTTGTTAATAATAAACCAAACTCTATAAACTCAAACTCTAAAAGAATCACTTCCAATACTCCATGAAAATCTCAAGTTTTCATCTGATCATATTTCCCTTGTTATAGAAAAGAAAATATACATGACTTTTTTTTTTTTTTTTTACTGCAGGTATGTATCTGGTAGTATTTGACTGATAAGCTTTGAGAGATGTAGGCCTAAATTTAAATTTCTTATTATTTTATAAATATCCAAAATGAATTACCAGCATTGTTTTTAAGTATTTTATATATATCCATACAATGAGTTTTAAGTGTAATATTCCCATTTAATTTTCAATAATGATGTAAGCCAAACACCAGGCCTTATCTTGAATAAAGCAACAGACATAGCTAATGATGATTTCTCATGCATATTTCTTTATTTTCAGAGATTTTCCCCAAATAAGGTATCTAGAGGGGAATATTTATTCATTGAAATTACGGCTAAAATGAAATTAGCTTTCTTTTTGTTTTTTTCAATCATACTTTTAAAGTTTAGTGGTCTTTCTGAAATCATATAACAGTGGTTTTATGAGCAGGAGTAGTCTTACTGTTTTTCTTTTGCTTGCTTTTAGTTTGTTTTGTGTTTTTCAAATAGATATCATCCCATAAACACAGTATATAAACATATCTGAAAGTAGATCTGTGCTCATTTCGGAGGAGAATTGGGGCTGCTCACCTTCCCCCTTGCTCATAAGTTGTCTGTGACACTTCTGCAGAAACACATAATTGTCATCTATTTAAGTGTGAAATGCATTTTTAGAATGTTAATGCCATATTTCCTTAAGTATTTACTGTGCATTCACCTTTTATTTTATCCAATTGTGCAATATTTATGATGATAAATTTAATATGCATAGCCCTTTATAGTTATTGATAGGAGATATTTTATTTGATCATCACAATAAATAGAGCAGATCTTATTTTAACCATTGTATTTAAAGAGGAACAAAAATCTGTACACAGCCTTCTTATCCCAAGTCCCTTTGCACAAAACCATACTCTCAAGTGTATATTATTCAGACTCTCAGATATAAAATAAAGAGTAGACAATCTTTAAATATACAGTACTTCTTATACTCTCACAACACTGTTAAATTGTACTGAGCACTTGCTCTGGGCCCATTTGGACCCAGAACTCCATGCAGAAGTATTATTAGTATCTTCATGTTATATGTGAGAAAACCAAGAACTCAGAAAGGCTAGTAACCTACCATAGATCTGACAACTAGATCATCAGCTACTGGGGTTTTCTAGAGGGGTGGATCTGGCTTTCAATCTGAGAACCCAACTATCGCTTCAGATCTGAAGATGTGGTTCCAATATCAACCCACTGCATTCGTGAATGCATGTAGGAATGCATTTGAAAATTGTCCTTTAGCCCACCTCCTATGTATCTGTAAAAAGTTAATAAACATACTTTAAGAAAGTGTCAACTAAGTAATAGTGTACAACTGCAAATGTTTAAGGGATTTGAAGGTTAAAATGAACCAGAAGATACATACTACATTGTTCTTCAAGAGGCATGAGGCAGCAGGAAAGTTGGTTCTCACTGGATGTGGTAAACCAATGCTTACTTTGTGTTGTCCATTGGATCTTCAGAGCTTATAATACCATTTGGGGCAAAAAATAACACCAAAAGCTTATGAACTTTAGCGAATGCCTACCAACTCCAGATTTTTTGACACTTGGAGCAAACTCAGCATGAGAAGATAATGCCTTTGTTAAGGAGAAAACAGTGGAGATAGTGCTCAGATATTCCTAATAAAGCTCCTTTCCCTATTTCAGTGAAAAAGACCAGTAGTTCAAAGGAATAAAGTGATTTTCCCTTTTAGTTTTCTCAAGATCTCACAGCCCATGTTCTTGCTACTGTATTATAATAGCAGTATCTATGGATGCAATGTACCCGTTGATTATATGCAAAGATAATATTCAGTTAACTACAGAAAATAAGACTATGTAATGTGGTCATTTTTATCCTAGTAATTAGGAGGATAATACTGTGAGTTTGATTATGCTGTAAATCCACAAGCAGTAAGATTGTCTTAGACCTTCAACATCCCTTTCCTAGGTCATGTATTGAACAGATAATTTTAAAATTTTTGAGTGTACCGAACACTTCTTGGGACTGCATCACACTTTAATTTAGTCATTGCACTTATAATAAAGATATTATTTTTATACTCAAGGAGGGTGAATATTAGAATTTTAGAAGCTACCTTCTAAGCAGTGTGTGCTTATTTTGTTCTTCAAGGAGATACAAAATGGGCTTAGACTTGCAAAAGATATATTGGAGGAAAACGATTGTGAGGGAAAATGGGAAGGGAATGGGAAGAGGCAGGGAGAGTCATCAGATTCCAATGCAACCTGACCTCTCTGGAGGAGTGTGGAAAGGAAGAGAGATTTAGAAATGATAAGTCTTAGACTACAGTGCAGTCATGGGAAACGTTTGGCAAAGTTATTGGGGAGTGTTTGAGTCAAAGTGATTTAAGGGGAGTCTGCCTCCCAAAATCCAGGCTTTGAGAAAGGCATCAGGGAAACAGTTACAATTTGGGTTCATTGTCTAATAGTGGCATGCACCCTTATTTGTCTTTACATCTTTTAACCTGTTATTAGGTACACTGCTACTAGGTGTTTAAACTTTTAGACATTTTATAACTTCCTGACAAATTCACATTTTGCTATTTTGCAGTTCTTTATTCATCCTTGTCAATTCATCTTGTCCTGCTGTCTAATTTGACTGATATTAGATTATCCACCCCAGACTTCTTGTGACTTCAGTTATATGGTATATCCTATACAACTCTTTTATTCTTAACTCATCTTTATATTCAAAGTGGCTTTCTTATAAAGAAAAGGAAGATGCTTTTTATCCAATCTGAAAGAAGTACCTTTTAATTAGAATATTTATATAATATAGGCTAATTTAGATAAATTATACTAATTATCAAAATAGCTAATTTTATTTCTAAATTCTTGTTATTGTTTTCTCTTTTATCCATCTGTCCATGGTTCATTTCTTTCTACTTTTCTTAACAATTTTGTTTTTAACAGTTATGGTTCAGATATAAAACACAAACCATCCTATTTGTCCAGTTAATACATACAATAAAGTATTTGTTAATATATTCACAGGATTATGTAAGCATTACCAGACCTTAAATTTAGAACATATTTATTCCCCTTAAAAGAAACCTAATACCCATTATGAGGCGCATACTATCCTCCTTCCCATATCACACTTTACCCCTGACCTTGGGCAAATTCTAATCTATTTTCTGTTTTTATGGATGTGCTTATTCTGGACATTTAATATAAATGGATACATATAAATATGACCTTTGCAAATGGCTTCTTTAATGTAGTGATGTTCTCGAAGTTTACGCATGATATAGCACCTATCAACACTTCATTCCTTTTTTTTTAAGTTAAATTAATTCATTGAAATATATCACGAACAAAAAAACATATATAAACAGTAAGTGCACACTAACAGTTGTGAACCTATAAAACAAACACATACAACACCATAGAGGACTCCCATAACCCACCCCACCACCAACACCTTACATTGTTGTCAAACCTTTTTAACTAATAATGAAAGAGCATTGTCAAAATATTACTACCAGACAAAGTATTTTTCCCCAACCTTATTATTATCTTTATATCATTTATATATGAACATACATAAGTAAGTGTATAGTAAAAGTTGTGAACCTACAAAGCAAAAATGCATAATGTCATAGAGGGTTCCCATACATCAACCCTCTACCAACACTTTGCTCTGTCATGAGACAATTGTTATAAACTATGAAAAAATATTGTCAAAATCTCACTACTAATTATAGTCCTTATCTTACATTTGGTGTGTTTTTCCCCCAACCCACCCTATTATTATTTTTTAAATATGTTTTTTATGACAGAAGTTGTAAACTTTTAAAACAATCATGCACATGTGTAGAATTCTCAAACAACACCCCTCTATCAACACACCACACTGTGGTGGAACATTTACTACAGATAAGATAATATCATCTGATTGTTACCATGTCCATAGTATACATTTGGCTCATATTTTCCATACTGCCCCTTTATCAACAACATATCTTTGGTACAGATGCAAGAATATTATATTATTACTGCTAACTGCAGTCCATAGTCACTCCAGTTGTATTTTCCCCATGCATTCCTAACAACCTGCAGTAGTGATGCACATCTGCTCTAGCTCACAAAGGACACTCTTGCATCTGTACCATAAACCGAAATTCTAATCTACCTCTTGGTTTACTGTGCTATTCAGTTTCTAGATTTGTTTCTAGCATTCTCTCAACTGGCATTTATATAGCTAGACTACCATTTTCAGCCACATCCTCATTTATAAATTAGCTATTACTCACTATTTGTTACAATCCATTCTATAATCTCCCAACTTTTACAGTAAAGCTAATTAAAACTTCTACATACAGTAAACTTCAGTAGCCCATCTCAGCTCTCCTATCTCTTTTAAGAATCCACCAGCTACCACCAGGTTTTGAAGATATTTTCCTACAATTTCTTCTAGAAGCTTTATGGTTCTTGCTTTTATTTTTAGGTTTCTGATGCATTTTGAGTTAATTTCTGGACAAGGTATGAGATAGAGGTCCTCTCTCCTTCTTTCAGCTCCTCTCTCCTTCTTTCAGCTATGGATATCCCGTTCCTTCAACACCATTTTGCTGAATGTACTGTTCTGCCTGAGCTCTGTGGGCCTGATAGGCTAGTCAAAAATCACTTGATCATACATGTGAGGGTCTGTTTCTGAAACATCAATTTGGCTCCATTGGTCTATGTGTCTGTCATTATGCCAGTATCATGCTGTTTTTACCACTGTAGCTAGGTAGTATGATTTAAAGTCTAGAGAAGAAGGTTTGCTTTTCCTTTTTATGATGTTTCTGGGTATTCAGG
Source organism: Dasypus novemcinctus (assembly GCF_030445035.2). Lineage (NCBI taxonomy): Eukaryota > Metazoa > Chordata > Mammalia > Cingulata > Dasypodidae > Dasypus > Dasypus novemcinctus. Next base: position 67,888,557 of record NC_080682.1, on the reverse strand, counting down.
ACCCCTTACTCTTCCAAATAAATTTGATAACCATGTTTTCAAATTTTAAAATGCTGTGGAAGTTTTTATTAGGGTTGCATTAAATCTGTATATCCATCTGAGTAGAATTGACATCTTAATGATGTTTAGTCTTGCAATCCATGAGCATGGAATGTTCTTCCAATTGTTTAGGCCTTTTTTTCTTTCTTTTAACATGGGGTTACAGTTTTCTGAATACAAGTGCTTTACATTGTTGGTTAACTTTATTCCTAACTATTTGAGTTTTATCTGTCATATTTTATTTTCACTACTCATTTTACACTTTTAATTACTTTAATTGATATAATCTTCATTTCTAGATTTTCTTCCAGGCTTCTCTCTTCTGTCTTTTCTTTTCAGGCTCTAGCACATACTTTAACATTTCCTGAAAATCTGATCTCTTGCTTAGAAATTCTCTCAGTTTCTCTTTATCTGTGAATATTCTAATCTCGCCCTCAGTTTCGAAAGACAGCTTGCTGGATGTAAGATTCTTGGCTGGAAGTTTTTCTTTTGTAATATCTTAAATACATCAGACCACTGTCTTCTTGTCTCCATGGTTTCTGGTAAGAAATCAGCACTTAATTTTATTAGGTATCCCTTATATGTTATGCATTGCTTCTCTCTTGCTGTTTTCAGAATTCCCTCTGTCTTTGGCATTTGATATTCTAATTAGTATGTGTCTCAGAGTTGATGTACTCGGATTTTTTCAGATGGGAGTATGTTGTGCTTCTTGGACATGGATATCTATGTCCTTCAATAGGGTTGGGAAATTTTCTACTATTATTTCTTTAAATATTCTTTCTGCCCCCTTTCCCTTCTCCTCTTCTTCTGGGATACCCATGCCATGTATGTTTGCATGCTTTTTGCTGTCTTTTAGCTCCCTGAGACTTTGTTCAATTTTTTTCCATCTTTTCTTCACCTGTTCTTTTGTATGCTCACTTTCAGAGGCCATTTCTTCAAGCTCACCAATCCTATCTTCTGCCTCCTCAAATCTGCTATTATATGATTCCAGTGAATTTTTAATTTCATTTATTGCACATTTCATTCCCATAAGATCTGCTATTTTTCTATGACTACTTTAAAATTCTATTTTGTATTCATCCAGTGTCTTATTAATATCCTTAATCTCTTTAGCCATGTCATTGAATTTATTAAGGAGATTTGTTTAAACATTTTTGATTAGTTGTCTCAACTCTTTTATGTCATCTGGAGGCTTATCTTGTTCCATTAAGGGGGCCATAGTTTCCTATTTCTTAGTGTGGACTGTAAATTTTTGCTGGTATCTTGGCATCTGGCTTAGTATTTATTCTGGGTGCAGTTTTTCTCTTTAGTTAGGGCTTCCTGCCCTTTCTGCCTTGCTGGTTGTACAGTAGGAGCCAAGGATGTAATTGGTGCTATAACCTATGGAGGCTCAAGCTACCCTAATTGCCCCAGGGACCGATGAAGCTTCTCCCAACTTTCTCCTTCACTAGAGGTAGGGACAGAGTCACAGCCATGTGGAATAAGACCAATAATGCAGGACTAGACTGTGCTTGCCCAGAGAGACTTATGGGGCTTCACACCCCTTTCTCCTCTGCCTGGGGCGGGGATGGAGCTGCAGGTGTGGGCATCAATCTATGCAGTGTGGGTCCAAGATGACCACAGCTGCCCCCTTAGACTTGCAATTATTCAGTTTGTGCCTACCAAAGGTACTCACAGATACCTGAATAGGTTGGTGCAGGGCTCACCTGCCTCCTCCCTGCCAGAGACTTGGCTTCAGCTAGTTGGCTAGCTCTGCAGGCCAACCTGGGTGAAAGAAGCACAGAGTTAAGATGGCAGTTACTGTCTTCTTTCTGACTTAGACAGGCTCAAACTTTAGCTGCTCTTAGGATTATACTTTAGCCCACTGAATTTACTCATCAGTAGCTGAAGTTAGTGCCCAACCATCTCTTCCTTCCCCATTTTGGGGAAGTGAAGTTTTCAAATCCAGCTGCGGTACAGCTCCCTAGGTGGCTTGAGCCTCCTGTGAAGGATGGGCACTGGCCTCCATGGCATGGAGCGCTCTACTCACCAATCTTTTCTGCAGATGGGCATTCTCCTCCTTCCATTCCTTTGGGGTTGTTGCAGGATGCCCTTCTGGCCTCCTGAAGCCTCCAAACAGGGGGCTTCAGCTAGCTTCAGAGAGCTCTGGGTGTTTACTAACTGCCCTGTAGTAGGAGCTGACTCTAGGAGCTCTTAATCTGCCACCATCTTGCGGGTTGTGTCACTTCATTCCTTTTTATTTTGGATTTCCATTTTATGAATATATCAAATTTTATCCTTTTACATCCGGGTTGTTTCCACTTTTTTGCTATTATGAATAATTTTTCTATGAACATTCATAAATAAGTTTTTGTGTGGAAATATATTTTTCTTTCTTTGCAAATATATCTAGGAGTCGAATTTCTAGGACATATAGAAATTCTATGTTTATTCCAACTCAAGTCCTGAAGGGTACAAGTTGGTGAGTCCACAAGACCAAAGAATGCACAAGACAAAGAATCCAGCATACACTTTATTGGGACTTATGGCAGGAAAAAATTCCTTGATAGTGGAGGGTCAAAGGATGAAGTTAGCCTCTGCACAGAAGCAGGAAGGGAGGGGAAATATATGATGTCTCAGAACAAAGACATTCCATAGGGAGATAACAGAGTTCTGGCTAGGATCCACATGGGGTTTGGTGATATTATCTCAGGAAAGGAGCTTCTACACCTCAGAGGAGATTTGGTGTAAGAAATTCTCTCCACTCTGGGGGGTGGGGGTGGGGGTGGTTAACCTTCAGTTTAGGCCTGGGTCAGGTAGACAGCTGCTTGCTGAAGAATTAGTGGAGGATCTGGGCGGTGAACCTCCCACGATGTTTAACATTTTGAAGTAATGACAGAATGTTTTACAAAGTTACTGTACTGTTTTAAAATCCCACCAATAGTAACCCATTAGAGTTTAGATATATCCATATCTTTGTCAATTTTGTCTGTCTTTTATTTTAGCAATCCTGGTGGATTAGAAATGGTGTCACATTTGTAATTTCCCTACTGACAATTGACATTTAGTGTTTAGTGTGTTTTCATGTGCTTATCAGCCATTCGTATATCTTCCGTAGAGAACTTTCTGTTCAGATTGCTTGCCAATTTTAAAAATTGTTTTCCTATTTTATTGTTGTAAAAGTTTATATATATTCAGATATAAGTCCCTTAACCAATATAGGGTTTATAAATATTTTCTCCCATTGCACGGGTTGTCTTATCACTTTAATGATTACATAGTTTGCAGCAGAAAAGTTTTACATTTGATGAAGTCCATATAAGTATCTTTTCTTTTAGAATTCATGTGTCTAATGTTTCATCTAAGAAAGTGTTACCTAACCCGAGGTCATGAAGTTTCTCATATGCTTTCTTCTAAAATTTTTATACTTTAGCTTTTACATTTAAGACTGTGATCTTTTTTAGTTAATTTTGGCTTATGGTGTTCAATGGTGTTCCATCTTTTTTTTTTTTTTGCATGTAATACCCAAACCATTTATTAAAAGTATTATTCTTTCTACATTAAATTATCTTGCTTTCCTAGTCAAAAATCAATTGACTATAAATGAATTTATTTCTCACTCTCACATATATTCCATAAATCTATCCAACTACCCTTTTGCCAGTGCTAAATGGCATTGTTTCCTATAGCAGTATGTTTGGAATCAGTTCTCCAATTTTGTTCTTTTTAAAGATTGTTTTATCCAATTTTGGTCCCTTGCATTTCCATATGAATTTTAGAATCAGTTTATTAATGTCTAAAAAATATAAACTAGCTGGATTTTATTTGGGATGATGTGTCAGTTTGGGATTATTTTATGAATCCCAAAAAGAGAAAGTATATGTTTGTATACTAATCTATTCCTCTGGGTGTGATACCTTTGATTGTATTAAATTTAGCCTAGAGGCCTTTGAATAGATTTTGTATTAAGATTGCTTAGGGCTTTTTCTTGGACTACAGTCCATAAAATGTGACTCAGATTGAGTCCCTGCCCCCTTGCTGGGTCTCCTATATAAATGGACTCACACAATGGACAGAGAGAGGCACTGTGATTGACCCTGCTGTGACAGGGAGAGCATTGCTTAAGCATGAAGCCCACAAGTGGTTGAGCCCATGGAGCTCCTTCAATATGCTGGATAGCTTACAGCTGAACTTGGGAAAAGAGCAGAACAGCTGAGACTGATATAGAAGGCCCAGAAAGAGAAGAGCCCTAAGCCTGGTTGCTCAAAGCGGGAGCTCTAAGATATGGTAGATTCTGGAGGGGAAGGCTGGAACCTCCCCAGAGATAGGGAGCTTAACTATGTGGCAATACACCAGGATCAATAGTAGCTGATTTTAGTAAGAAAGTATCTCTAATGGTGCCTTGTTTTGGATTTTTCATGGCCGTGGAACTGTAAGCTTTTAATCCAAATGAATCCCTTTATAAAAGTCAATACATTTTCTGATACTTTGCATTAGCACCTCTTTGGTAAACTAAGGAAGATGGCATTAAATTTATATATCAAACGGGGACTATTACCATCTTAACAATATTAAGACTTCTGATCCATGAATATAGGCAGTCTTTCAAATATTTAGATCTTTACTTTTTTTCAAACATGTTTTGTAGTTTGAAAAGTACATATTTTGCATTTCTTTGTTCAGTTATTTTTTCTGTTACTATTGTAAATGCATTTGTTTTCTTAATTTCATTTTCCAAATATTCATTGTTAGTGTATAAAGATACAATTCCTGTTAGGTTTCTTTTTTAATTTTATTTAGCTTTCCATTTGATTTGAACAAAATTTTATCTTTTGTTCCTGTATGTTTTATTTAAATTGTTGTTCTAGAGTTTTTTGATTTTTAACTTATCACTGTGTATCTTTAAATCATTTCATTTTATTGAAATTCACATAAATATAAGAAATTTACATTATAACTCTAGTTTTCTCTCCTAGTTTTTCTTGCTATTTTTTCATACAACTTAATTGTGCACCTGTTAATAAGCATATAATACATTGTTGTAATTTTGGCTTTAAAAAGCCAGCTATGCATTAAACCTTTCATTCTTTCTTTTTTTTTTTTTTTATAATTTATTTTATTCCCCCCCCTTGTGGCTTCTTGATTGCTGTCTGATTTCTGTGTCCATTCACTGTGCATTCTTCTGTGTCTGTATTTATTTTTATTTATTCCCCCCTCCCCTTGCAGATTACTTGCTGTCTGCTCTCTGTGTCCAGTGCCAGCACATTCTTCTGCTTTTTTTTTTTGCTTGTCTCCCATTTTGTTGCATCACTTTGCTGAGTCAGCTCTCCAGGGTGCTTGCAGGCGGGTGGCTCTCTGCAGCATGCAGGCTAGCCTGCCTTCACAAGGAGGTCCTGGGACATTAACACAGGGCCTCTCATATGGTCGATGGGAGCTCAACTGGTTGAGCCACAGCCACTTCCTTGAACCTTCTTTTAATGAGAAAGTTTTCTTATATTTACTCACATATTTACCAATTATGGACTCTTTATTAATATGTATAAATTCACCTTTCCAATGCCCTCATTTTCTTCTACCTGAAGAATTTCCCATAACATTTCTTCCCATACTAATGTTGTGAAGATAATTTTTTTCAGCTTATATTAGTTTGAAAATACTTCATTGCATTTTAGTTTTTCAAAATTATTTCCCTGAATCTAGAAATCTAAGTTAACAGCTTGCTTTTGACTTTAGACTTTAAATATGTGATTCCCTTGTCCATTGCATAATTCTGATAAGAAATCATTAGTTATTCTGATATATTCTCCTTGTAGTGAATATGTTTTATTTCTCTGGATGCTTTTTACATTTCCTCTTTAGTACTGATTCACAGAATTTTGATAATCATGTTTTACATGTCTAATGTTTGTATGTACTTATTACTCTGGTATTTATATGTTGATTTTCATCCATTTTTAATCATAATATCTTCAAATATATTTTTCTGTCACTTTTTCTTTCCTTTCTTCTCCTGCTGAATTTCCAATTACAAATACATTGGACAAATTGACATCTTCCATGGTTATAGGGGTCTGTATTTATTTATCTTTCCTTCTTTTTATTACATGTGCTTTAGTTTATATACATTCTATTTTTATGTGCTCAAATTCACTGACACTTATTTTTCTGCATTGTTTAGTCTGTTGTTAATCCAATTCAGTGCAAGTTTCTGTTCAGTTTGTTTATTTTCATTTCAGGTATTATATTGTTTCCTATAGATTCCTTATGGTCCTTATTTATGCTCCTTATATTTATCTTTAATTTTTTCATATTTTCCTTTAAATGACTGAGTAGAGGCATAAAAAGTATTTTAATTTCTTTTTTTTTTTTTTAAAGATTTATTTATTTAATTCCCCTTCTCCCCCGGTTGTCTGCTCTCTGTGTCTATTTGCTGCGTCTTGTTTCTTTGTCCGCTTCTGTTGTCGTCAGCGGCACGGGAGGTGTGTGCGGCGCCATTCCTGGGCAGGCTGCACTTTCTTTCATGCTGGGCGGCTCTCCTTACGGGGCGCACTCCTTGCGCGTGGGGCTCCCCTATGCGGGGGACACCCCTGCGTGGCAGGGCACTCCCTGCGCGCATCAGCACTGTGCGTGGGCCAGCTCCACACGGGTCAAGGAGGCCCAGGGTTTGAACCGCAGACCTCCCATGTGGTAGATGGACACCCTAACCACTGGGCCAAGTCCGTTTCCCCGTATTTTAATTTCTCAGCTACAAATTATGTCATATCTACTATTTCTGGCCACTTTCTATTGTGGAATTTTTCTCATAGTTATGAGTCATAGTTTCCTACTTCTTGGCATGCTCCATTATATTGGCTCATTATTATATTTTTGTTAAATCTGCTTTATATGATATTCCTTTAAATAATATTGAAGTTTTCTTTCTCTGTAAGATAGTTAAACCAAGCTACTTTTGTATCAGTTTGAGCCTTCAAGTCTTGTTTTTAAGTTTGCTAGAATATATCTACTACAGCCTGCTCTCCGTGCATATTTCTTCCCTTTATTAAATTGTGGACCTTCTGGGATTTCCACTGTTTTATTTTGCAAAAGGGCTGCCAATGCAAAGTACCAGAAAGTTGTTGGATTTTATAAAGAGCATTCATTTGGGGTAAATGCTTACAATTCTCAAGCCACAAAAAGTCCAATTCAGGGCACCATAAAAGGTGCTTTCTCACCCAAGTCAGCTGCCATGTGTGAAGCAAGATGGTGGGAGATCCCTGCCAGGTCTTTGCCTTCCCCTCCAGGCTGTACCATCTCTCAGAGCTCAGCTGAGGTCAACCGGGCATAGGACTTGTCTCTTTCCAGGTCTCCTACCTCAGGCTCAGCTGTTCTGCTTTCTTCCCAATTTCAGCTACAAGCTATCAGGCAAATAATTCATCCTCCCTGGGCCTCAGTGCCTTGAACCTCTCCATTCCATCACATATTAGAATCATAAATGGTGGAGTTCTCTTTTCTATTGTGTCTCCATTTTCTATCAGACCCAGCAAGAGGGCAGAGACTCAACTTGTGTTACACCTCACTGAGGTAGTGCAATTGAAAAAAGGTCTCACATCAACAGGAATGGACTAGTCCACAAACATGATCTCTCTCTTTTTCGGATTCGCAAAATAATGACAACCTGCCACACCCACCATATGCCCACAGATCAGGATTAAGGATTTTCTATTCTGTGGTCTCCCCAACCTATTTGAGCTCTGAGAACTTTTCAGCTTACAACCATCCAGTTATTCTTTCCCTTTTTTGTTTAGTTTCATCATATGCCTGCACATGACATTCAGCATAAACTTGAGTGGTTCCAGTTAGATTTATGGAATTCTTTCTACCTAACTCCCTATTCCCTTTTTTAAAGATTTTTAAATTTCCTTTTTTTTTTTTTTTTCAAATTTATCCCCCTCTTCCCCAGATGGTTTTCTTATCTGTTTCTTCATTGTTTGCTCACCTTCTCCAGGAGGCACCAGGAACCAAACCTGGGACTTCCCAAATGGGAGGCAAGTGCCCAACAGCCTGAACCACTAAGCCACATCTGCTCTCCATAGGCTGTAGTGTCTGCTGGCTTGTGGCATCTGCTCATTTAGGCATTTGCTCATTGTGGTAGGTATGGTGTGTAGCTCATTGCAGTGGGTTCAGCATCTGCTCATCTTCTTTAAGAAGTACCAGAACAAGAACCCAGGACCTCCCATGTTATAGGCAGGCATCCAACTGGTTGGATCACATCCACTTCCCCTCCTACTCTTTAGACCTAGCAGGCAGCAGTCAGTGTCTTCAGACTTCTTAAACTCTGATCTGTCTCAATCCAATTCAGAAAGGCTGCTCACCAATAAATTGTCTCTCAGCAGAAAGCCTCCTCTTCTCACTCCACTCCAAATAATTACCTTCAACTGCCTATGGTTATTCAGTTAGGCAGGAGTTGTATTATTTTCCAGATTCATAGTGAACCATAGGTAGATATATAGACATTGCAATAAGATAGGACAATTGAAGAATTTCTTTCCTCCTGTTCCAGAAAACAGAATCATCATTCTTGTAAATTTTCAGAGTCAGTTCTAATTTCACCCGAGGCTGCTTCAGACATGTGTAAAGTTAAATGGCAAATCCACCCAGACTAGTCATCATTATTGCAAGTTAAAAAACATAAGGCCCACTGTCAAACTGCTGGTGTTTTAAAGAACATTTCCTCTTTTCCTGATGAGATGGCTGGTATATGCTCAGGGTGACTTTCTCTATAATGAGGCTTTCACTCCAAAGGGAAAGCAGTGTCTCTGCCTCTGGGCAAATACTGTGGCCAGGCAACCTCTCCATTGGTCCAGACTTCCAGAAAAATTTCATGGAATAGTGAAGGATGAGAAATAATTTGCAAGATCAGACAGTATACAGTTAAAATTTAAATCATTTTTTGAAAATTTAAAAAAGTGTGGTCTGCCTCATCTTTCCATCTAAAAAGAATCTGCCCATCTTGGTTAAAAGTAGACTTGTCTCTGAGGCTGTGTAATTGATAAACAGAGAATTCTTAGGATTTTCATTACCTTTTCATTGGAATTCACTTCTTGGAATAGTCAATTGCCACTGTGATTAAGAAGAAAAAAAAAATCATCCTGAATTCAGGGATGAGAACTTATTTATTTATACTTTAAATGGGTATTTAAAAGATTTTCTTCTTATCTTAGAAAACTATGCCTTGATTACTCATGAGCACAATACAGTCTCTTGTGTTATTTTCCATTGCATTCTGACTGATGCAACCTTAAATGAAGCCCAGGACATCAATCATATGGCCTTGTGTTCTAGCCCCTGAGCTGGCCTCTCCACTTCTGATCTCTTCTCTGATTTCAGTATTTTCCTTCACATTGCTGCTATCTTTCTCCTTCCTTATTCACTAAACTAAACCATATACTATCTCAAAGTAGAACCATTGTTACCGCCTCAAAACTCCAGGGTCTTAACCATTGGCCCAGGCCACACTTCTAACATTAATTTCCTATATTCAATCCCACATACTTTGCTCCCATTCACATTTGATGACTAGTTAATAGCTTTCATGGCCTGTATGTCTCAGGCATTTATTCATTTTATTTTCTCAGTGTGGAGTGTCAAAAACACAGTGAATTAAATTTCTAGAAGTCTTCCGATTACAAAGCCAGCCAATTAAAAAATCTCCTGTAAGGAATCCCTCCTCTCAAACACCCAGTACAGCGCTCTGTAAAATGTTACTGTTAGATCTTCATTATCTGAGGAAGATTTTTCATAAAGTTTAGGCAGTAGAGCTTTCTTTTAATATTTGTGAACTAACATTACAAGCTTAAAATTTAATGCCTTTCCATTACATTCTCCTATTATTTATTTGTTTGTATATTTGTCTACATATCCATTAGAAACACTGCCTTCATTATAAGCAGAGTTGTGGTATGTTTACCCATTTTCTCTTGAAAAGATGAAACATAACTGAATATTAACTCATTGCTAATAAAATTATGGCTATCCCTTGAGGAACAGTTGCAATGTTCAAGGTACCTCTAAGCATATCTCACAGATGAATTGTTTTAATACAATAACCTTGTAAGTTGTCACATTATTATCCCCATTTTACAAATTAAAGAAGCAAACAAAAGAACAGAATCTAATACCCCGCCAAACATTATAAACAAGTGAGTGATGAAGCCAGAGTTTGAACCTCCCCATCTGGTTCCAGTGTCTGTGGTCTTTACCATTATGATGAACTAATCCTCAAACATGCCCAAATTGTCTATGAGGATGTTTGCTGTTGTGTTCTTTTGCTAAATGATATAAACTTAATTTGGATGTATAAAGTATTAAGAATAGTAAAATTGTTGCATACGAATATTAAAAATATAAATTTGTACAATAAAAAATTAATTTGTCCTCACACTCACTGTGAACACAAAGAATTTCAATGACTTTTTATATATAACATAGATCCTGAAACAGGATACTATTGTAATACATAATTGTTGAAATATAAATATGAATAAATAAAACTATAAAAGGTTTGCATTCATCCAAAAATAAAGAATGAAGTAATCAAATGCCATTTAAGGCTGTGTACATTCTAACAAGTATTTTCATTGAAGATGTTGGGTGTGGGAGATTGATATTTTGATTCCATATGACTAGTATGGCTCTTCCTTATTTACTCATTCATGCTCAAATATAAGACAAACACTATATTGAAATATGCAGATTAAATGATATTTTACTTATTCATCAGAAAAAGGAAGCTATATAATAACTTGAGATTTTCCATAATTAAATATAGTACAAGTGATCCACTGACCACGAGTTATGTCTTTGCACCCAATTTTTTGTATTTCCATTTATGGTGTGGCACATAATTCTCAAATATCTAACTAATATGTACTAAATTAAAATCTGCATTTTTTGTTATATTAATGATGGCACTTCATAACTTGATAGTACCTTTCATTCAATAAACATTAAATGTTTAAAAGTATTAGACCATTATGCACTTTTATTTCCTTTTAAATATGTATGTAAAAGGATCACTATATCATTGCAACTCAGTAGAGATTAGAAATGTTTGACTAATTTAATTTTAAATCTTCAATTTTCTCTTTTACTTAATTTTCAGAAAATCGAGTGGACTATGACTAACAAAGTTTATTGCCTTTTAATAGATTGTCTATATTGAAGAATCGAGTGTGTAAGAATTCACCCAAAGAAAACACCTGTCATATCTCTGTGGAATAATTATAACTATTTCAGGCTTTGATTCCAATTGGTGCTAGTCCTTTGTCTCCTCATCTGCAAGTATGACCTTTCTCTCCCTCTCCAGCTTTACTTTCATTGTGGGCCAGTTAATGATATTTCTATATACCTTAGGTTTTAAAAATAGTTTTATTTCTTCCTCAGGTTATTGGAACAATATTAAATACTTGAAAAAGAATAATTTAGAATGATCTTAATATGCTAGTGTTCTACTTTGACAATGCTTGCACAGTACCATTTTAGAACTTTTGTAACTTGCACTGTTTTGAAAATCTCCCAGGCAAAATAGAATAGTTAAGACTAATCAGTTTCTATTCAGGCATGCCTGAATTCAAGTCACTCTCTGCTACTTCCTAATGATATAATGTTGGACAAGTTTTTTGACATCTTTAATACTCTGTTACCTCCTCTCTAAAATTGTGTGTAATTATGATACTAACTTTGCAGGATTGTCGGGAGGATTGACTAAGATAATGCATATACAGCACCCCCATTAAATATCCAATAAATGTAAGCTTCTCAGAGGTAGTTGGGTAATAAAATTTCAGTTGATGCCATCTTTCTGTTATACATCAAAATTATTGTCACTCCTCCTTCTGAGAATTTACCAATTACGCTATTAAATGAACACATTATAGTTGATGGGTTAATTCAGAACAACAGATCTCCTGACATTTATTGAATTAACACATGCTAAGTTCATTATTTTAGTCCCTCTAATGTTTATCATACATTGTGACTATCAGCAAATGTTTGATGAATGAAAAAAAGTGTAAATTAATGAATGAAAGATTCAAGAAAGAGAATGGCTCCACAGTGGGCAAATTATAACATGAACATGAGAGCAAGATCTCTCAAAGGTTTTCCATATCCATAAAGTCAGTTTATCATGGAGTGTAAACATATTTATTTTAGTGATAGCAATCACTATGAATTTTCATATTAGACACATGTTTTTGAATATTCCTTCATTAGTCATGTGCTTGCTGTGAATTTCTGCCCCCATGATAGGAACAGCTTTGCCTTAACTTCCTATGTTTGGTTATCCCTTTTAAGACTAGACTAGAGTTAATAGAAAGTGAACATAGGGCTCAGACCATGTGGTTTACAAAAGGTTAAATAAATATTCTAATTTTATTAAAACATATAACAGTCCATGAGTTCCTCTCCATAGGTGATGATGCCACTACCATATTTAAGTTAGCTGAAATTCACTAAACTATTTTTTAAAATAAACTTATTATTCACACCTTGATAAAATAAAGAATGAGAATAATAAGTTCATTGAAACCATGACTGCCTTTACTTAGTTTTCCCACCCCTGGATCCCCATGGCTAATTACCATTATATATTACCCATAGACTCTGATCTGTTCCTGGAATTATCCCAGATCAGGTAAAGATACATACAGGAGAAGGTTTATCACATAAGGAAGTTTCCCTGGATGATTCTGTTTAGACACAAGGGGAAGCATTACCTAGCCTCTTCTGATACTGTTGTTCATCAAAAGAATTAGGCATTTTTTATTATTTTCATAGATTGGTAATTAAATTTCTTATTAGATTAGGCTTAGGGTCCTTCCCCAAATTCCTAATCTGCTTTGCTGAACATAAGACACCCTGATTGACACCTTTTCATGACTTTCAGTTATCCTGATCCCTATATCTCCATCAGCCCCTGTTCTGAAAAGTCATATAGCATAAAAGATGAGGATGCCTGATGGTTTCCATTATGACCTGCTGCGTATAATGCTATTTTCCACTCACCAGATGCAACTCCTTGTTTTAGTTTGCAAAAAGCTGCTGAAAGCAATACACCAGAAATGGGTTGGCTTTTACAATTGGAATTTATTGGCTTGTAAGCTGACAGTTCCAAGGCTGAAAAAAGTATCCAAATCAAGGCATCATCAGGTGATGCTCTCTCCCCAAAGATGACTGCGGGTGATCATGGACTTCTGTGTCACATGAGAAGGCACATAGTAGCGTATACTGATCTCTGCCTTCTCATATGGGCTCCCATGCTTTCAGCTTCTGGCTACTCCATCTGTTTTTCTCTCTTGGCTTCTTTGGATTCCTCTCTAACTCCTGTGGCCTTTTCTCTCTGTCTATATGGCTCATTCTCTCCATATTCATTCCATTTATAAAGGAATCCAGTAAAAGGGTTAAGACCCATGCCTTACCAAAGTAATCTATTAGTTGGTACAATCAATTAATTAAAAAAAAAAAAAACCTTTACCTGAATGACCTAAGCAAACGGTCCCACCTACAATAAGTTCACACCAAAAGGAATGGATTAGCTCTAAGGACATGATCTTTTCTGGGGTCCATAAAAGCCACAAACTACCACACTCCTGTGGTGGCCTGGAGTTATGTACCCAAGAAAAACATGTTCTTAATTTCAATCCATTCCTCTGTGTATGAATGCAGTATAAATAGGACCTTTCCAGTTGGGTTGCTTCAGTTAAGGCACAGCCCAACGGAATTAGGATGTGCCTTAATCCTATTACTGGAGGACTTAAAGAGAAAGTCACTAGAAAACAGCTGAGCAGAAAACCAGGTTCTGGCAGTCCACAGGTCCTGGAAGAGAAAGGAGAAGATGCTGCCGTGTACATTGCCATTTGGTGGAAAAGCCAAGGACTGAGGATCACCACCAGCCAGACTCAGAAAATCAGTCTTCAGGGAGAAAGCACTGCCTTGCTGACTTCTCATATTTGGGCCTCTCCTAGGCTCAATAAATTCCCATGGTTTAAGACAAGCTACTGTATGGTATTTGTTTGCAACTAGGAAACTAAAACAGCCCTCCTCCACCCAACCTCCCCACATAGTTGTCCAACCAGACCTAAACGTACTACATTGATAAGACACTAAAACCATTGCACTGCCATTTAGAACACTTCTTTACAATTGGAATGTGTGTCTGTCTCCCTGAGACACTAGTCCTTATATCCTCAGCTCTCCTGCCAATGCTGCTGAAGTCCAATGTCTCATAATTACAAATTTTATTGTGTATCTCCTGAGACAGACCCAAGACTCTGGTCTCATTATGCTTTCTCATGAACCACAATAAAAAGAGACCTCCTCTAGCTTCTCCATATATTTAGTGTTTTAATAGCAGAAAATAGGTGTTTCAATTTAAACATGAAAATGTGAAGGAATACATTAAAAGTGACTATTCCTTATATTCCATTTTTTTCTTTCACTTTTAGCCATTTGTTAATGGCTTTGAGATAAACTTAATATTTGGAAACTATATACAATATCAGTTATTTGTCATTTTTACATGCTCATGGACATAAGGACAAACAATAATTTTAAATATCAACTAATTTTAAAAATTATATTATAGTTTTTATTATAAAATTCATTCTAATTTACATGGAATATTTTGGAAAATAATATTAAGAGTAATAATACTCAGTAGCTGACTTTTATTGTTAATACCTGCTAAGACTAAGTACTACATTCATATGAACCTATTTAATATTCACAAAACTATAGGAGAAAGTTCAATTTTTATCCACATTTTTCATTTGATTTATGTATTTCCCAATTTCTTAAATTTTCATGTTTTTCATTTTAATAAGTATACAATTAAAATTTAAATATGAACTTTCACTCTATTGAATAACATTTATAAAGACAGGGCTCCATTTGTTCAGTATTTATGTTTCTCTTTCCCCCTCATTCATACTTTCCAATCACTAGCCTTTCATACAGTGCCTTACACCAACATATTAGATGGTCAATAATTGTTTTCGAAATGTGTGATTACTCCATATGTTATTGAACTTAAGATTTTGTCAGGCACACCTTTGAAGCTAACATGACGGTGGCCAGAATTCTGAGGTTTCTTGGCACCACTGTCAGAGGTAGAAATGTGAGCAGAATGGCATATTGTTTTTATCTGTGTGGCTACTTTACCTTCTCAAACATATCTACAGTGTTCTACTTGGTGGAAAGTGTTTTTGAGAATATTTTTTAAAACTTCATAACATTTTGGGAATATTTACAGATTCTATCTGTTCTAATTAACATCAGTGAACTGCAATAAGCACAGGATCAAGACCTAGACACTTTAAGAATCCAGTGTGGTTTCTGAAGTTTAACATTTTTGAGTATTAATGTGGGAATTTTTCTATAGTAGCTTTACTATGATTGGCAGAGAAAAGAACAACAAACAGGGACCTTTAATTTGAGGAAATTACTTTGTCTAATAGCATATATTGAACAACTTCATAACATTTTGGGAATATTTACAGATTCTATCTGTTCTAATTAACATCAGTGAACTGCAATAAGCACAGGATCAAGACCTAGACACTTTAAGAATCCAGTGTGGTTTCTGAAGTTTAACATTTTTGAGTATTAATGTGGGAATTTTTCTATAGTAGCTTTACTATGATCGGCAGAGAAAAGAACAACAAACAGGGACCTTTAATTTGAGGAAATTACTTTGTCTAATAGCATATATTGAACATAGCCTAATACCACTGAAGTCATTTTTCAGAGACTTTGGAAAAAGAAATATCCAAGAAAAACTATCCTTTCTTTAGCAGTTTGATATAGTTATGAATTCCAAAAATAGATATTAGATTATGTTTGTAAACTGGTCTGTACCTGGGCATGATTAAATTATGATTAGTGTTTTGACTGGGCCATGTCAGTTACATGTTGAGTTCCCCGCCCCCCAAGGGGTGGGGACTCACAGATAAAAGGCATGGCATAGGACAGAGTTGGAAGATTTTGGTGTTGAAGTTTTGATTTGGTGTTTGATGCTGGAGTCTTAAGCTGGAGCCCTGGGAAGTAAGCACACAGAGGAAAGAGAAGCAAGCCCCAGGAATAGAGGACCAGAGCCAGGAGAAGAACACAGAGGAACAGAGAAATCTCCTTAGACATGGCAGAAACCCCAGCGAGAGAGACAGAGCTGTTCACCTGCTAGTCTACAGCTGGCCTTGTGGAGTAAACAGAGCAACCCTAGACCCTGATCCCAGAGAGAAGCAAGACCTGGGAAGAGAGGAACTCAGGAAGCCTGAACTCTGGCAGAGGTTAGCAGCCATCTTGCTCCAACACATGGAAATAGATAGTGGTGAGAGAAGTAATCTATGCTTTATGGCCTGGTATCTGTAAGCTGCTACCCCAAATAAATACCCTTTATAAAAACCAACAGACTTCTGGTATTTTGCATCAGCACCCCTTTGGCTGACTAATATACTTCCATTTGTGAATTATCAGTAAAATATAATCTACCCATTTTCATCTAATCATATTTAACTCCAGAACATCCTGCTATACCCAGCCCATTTTCAAACACTCCATTTTACAAAACTGATTATGAGGTATTTAGAAAAAAGTCCATTATTTTTAATTTGAAGAATCACTCTTTATTGCAGTACTATACATATTTTACTAACCGTGTATTTCTGTCAGTTGTCATCTCTATCCAGAGTCATATTTCTGGTATTGGGGTATATAGCAATAAATTAATTCTGCTGTTATCAAACACTTTCAGTTTGGATTCTAGACTTAATCATGCACAAATATTATTTATTTTCTTCTATGCTTTGGTTGCTTGAACAATATCTCTTAAGAATTTGAATAACTACATATTTTTTGAAGCCTTGCATATCTCTATGAAATATTAGGACACTACAAATAGATAATTTCTCTTAGAGTCATATTTAATAACTTTTTCATCCATATCTACAATTAATAAAATATGTTAAACATATAGGTAGTGTCCAGTCAATAGAATAATTTAGAAAATTACCAAATTATAACTGTTATAATTTGTTATAATTTTTTATAATTGTGAGGGGATATTCTGAGAACAGCAGAACAGAAATATGAAAAGCTCCTGGATTTTTAGTACAATTTAGTACAATTTTAGTATTACTCTGCTTTACGATTTCATTCATGAGACAATTTAAGCTATTTTAGTTGGGTTTATATCATAGAAAATGATTTCTAGTTATGTAGAGTCCCCAGTACAGTAAGAAGGAAATAAAATTAAACAATAAAATATCAAAAATAAAAGATGCCCATGAAAAATCCAATTAAATATGGTTCATGAAAAAAATCTTATGGCAGCAGAGAGATTGACAAAATTTTGATTAATCATGAGCGTTTGGGAAGACTCTTTAGTGAAGGTTGGACTGCAGCTCTGTTTTCAAGGACAGGTAGGAATTTCTTAGGAAAATGATTTGGTGGACACTAGAAGGAAAAACTGTGAACTGAGAGAAAGAGACGGGAGGAGAATGTATGAGAAAAGCAGGACATGAAAACACCATGTTGTGAGTGCAAGAGACAGGTGGAGAGAGAGAGAGAAAGAATGAGGGAAAAGGTGATAGAAATAGAAGAAAGGAGGGAGGGAGGCAGCAAATAAAAGGGAGGGAAGAGGAGTGATAGGATTATGGATGGTGAGAATAGGGCAGGGGAAGAAATAGAAGTTAAGGAGGGTGTTTTGAAGGAGTTCCTGTTTCCAAGATGCAGGGATTTTCATTAGTCTGAAGGTAGCAGGGAACCATTAATACGATCCACTTCAGCTATGTTTTTTCTAACATTGCTCTGTCAGCATTTGAAGGACAGGAGTCAGTGAGGTATAAGGGGTGGGGCTGGGCTGGGCTGGTGGGACTGGAGAATGAAGACCAGTTATGAAGCTATTACTATATAATATGGATGACCAGAGATGGTACTAAAGGTCAAAATAGGGAAAGAGAATTAGGGAGAAATTAATGAGATTCATGCCTTCCACTCCAACTGGAGTTTGCACCACTCCTCCTCTTTCTCCAGGCATGGTGATCTCTTTTAGATCCTTAATACCAGAGAGGTCCCTTCCTCTTCAGTCATTTATGGATTCCCTTTTTCTGGAAGGCTCTCTCTGGCCTCTCCATAAGGGTAAACACTTATAAATCCATCCTTCAAGTTTCCGTTTTAATGACACTTCATCAGGGAAATTTTACTGACCTTCCAGGTGGTCAGCTCACCCTATTATTTGCTTTTAAAACAATATGAAAATCTGTCATAATAATTATTGAAATTGCATTGCATTAAAGATTTTTGAATTACTTTCTTTACATGCAGTTCTTCCACCCTGTCTATATGCACTGTTGGCAGAGAGGCTGCATCTGTTTGATGGTTTGCCACATCCTGGGTACATCATGGTCACTTAATAAATAGTTTCTGAATGAATGGACAAATGAATAGGAACGAACAAGTTATTAGGGTTGTGGTGAAAAAAGATGAATTTGGCCTCCAAACTGAAGAATTTAGAATTCAGCCTTTCTCATAAAGTTGGGACTTGTAATCTCAGGCTTTCCCAAACAATTCAGTTAAAATTTTATATAAAACAAAATAGCTATGAAGATTAAGAATATAAGCCTTTCTGTGTTTCTAATATTTATTTCTAAATAATATAATGTTGGTTATAATTGATGTGAAAGTATTGCAAGTAATAGAATACATTATTTATTCTAGAGAAAAATTATTCTAAATTAATTATGAGAAATGGGTTATTAGTAATTCTAAAGTGTTTTGAAGATGAATATTGCTGTACTGAAGTGAATTATTACTCTACTATTAATAAAAGCTTATCAATCTTTCAATATAACATAAATCTTTGTTTATATCAGAATGAGCCTTTTAGCAAGCATTTATTTCCTTTTACTAATAATTTCTGAGAAATGATAAGTAACTACATTGTTTATGTCCTAAGATACTGCAGACAACTTCACGATCTTGGAAAAATTCACAAATATGGCTGACATTATATGTGAGGATGTGTTGCTTGAATGGGCCAATTAGCAAACTGTATTAGAAGAGTGTATGGATAACTTTTTTTAAGCAGGTGTAAAGACTTTTGCAGGGTTAAAAACAAAAGGACATTAATTAAGAGAAAAGGCGAGTTTATATTTTTCTTTTGGGGAGAAAAGCAGGAGGGTACATATAGATAAAATTTGCTATTTATAGAGTCCTTGCAATATATCCTCCAAAATCTAAGTGAAGTCTGTACATTGTATCATGCTATTTGTGAATGATTTTATTTTAATAAAGAATTGTGAACAATTTCCACATCCATAGATATATTTTTGTAAGTTTCAAAAATTTAATTATTTAATGTTTTATGTAAGATAAGATAATAGTAAAACAAACACTCGTAATTCCAAAAGTCAACATAAAAACATTCTTTGGGACAATATTACTGACATTAATTGAGAGTTCATTCACGGTCTCTGTCCTTAGTTTCTGTTTTTCATTCCCAAGCTTTGTCTGTGTGTTTTTGCTACATAGACTTTTATCATTAAAGAAACAGAGCTAGTTTCTCTTATTTTAGAATTTAATAAAAATAGTATTATCCATTGAATATTTGTTGCTAGGATATATCCATGTCTGAGTCAATATTTCCTCATAGCACTTGTGTAAGTCACATATAAGGTGCTATGTAAATATTTCTCAATTTAAATTTAATTATTTAAATGGTAAAGTCAAGTTTATTAATTAAGAGCGTCTATACTATCAAACCAACTGTTTTTAAATGTATTCATAGCAATTTTTAAGTGCAGAAATGGTTTTAATTTCTAAAATGCCTTTTTACTATTTTTGGTACTCTATCATTACTGTTATTATTACCAAAGAGCAGATAGATCAGGTGTTCCTGGGGAGTAAGTAAACCTAGCATTTGTATGTGGCTGTATAGATTTTAAAATGGCTTCCATCTAAAAGTAGTTTTAATGGAAAACTGAAGAATCTTAATTCTTCCATTGTATAGATTTTTCAGATGAAATTGGTTAGAAAATAAATTGAGAGCAAACAAGACAATGAGCTAAATAAGTGGGGGGAGGGGTAATGCAAATCTTATTATTTATTCTCTCTATTATTGTTTAACCAGAAATTGTACTCCAGTTGAAAGTCTAGGCTAACCTGGTTATCCACTTTGACCCTACCCTAGGACCAAAAAGCTATTATCACATGGGTTGTTCCTGAAAGCCAAACATTTCCACTGGTATTAGCATGCAATCGGTGAACAAGTTGCCTTGGTCCCAATTATGGTATATTTCATACAATTTCAAAAGTGCAAAATGATTTAACAAACACCTAGATATCTACCATCTTGTTTTGACAACACTTTAATTTCTGTGACTACAGATTATCACAGCAAATGAAAAATAATAGCATATGAAGTATAAAATAAAGTTCAATAAAAATGTTATAATGAGTATCTGAAATATAAATCTTAAGCTATTCAAATGTTGTGTTCCTAGAATGTATATTGCATTACTTTCCAGTTTCTCTCTTTCCTTACATCTAAACATAAAAAGGTATTAATAATAGTACTTTGAAAGATTATTCTGAGTATTAAATGAGTGCTACAATATAGAATAATGCAATAAACAGTAACAATTATTTTATAGTTTTAAAAATTATATTGATGGTGGGCGAGGAAGGGACATTTCTGACAAAAGTTGTGGTAAAGCTAAAATATACAGTACTTCTTAATCAGGTTATCAAGTGCAGACATAGGAACTATGTACGAGATAAAGCATGGTTGATTTGGGGTAATGTTTATTGATATTTGCAATATGCTAATAGTGTGTTAAGTGTTCTATCTCTGTGATCTTGTTTATTTCTCATCATCTTATGATACCGGACCAGTGTATTATAATATAGGCTTGTCAACATCATAATTTTAGCACAGTAAGACCCATGTCAAACTTCTGACCAACAGAACATTAAGATAATAAATTTGCTTTGTTTAAAACCATTAGGTTTGTGGCAATTTGTTACAACAGCAGTAGGAAACTAATACAGTGGTTTGCACCCAAATTTAGTAACAGTAATGTTTCATCTCCATCTAGATTTCAATTTACTTTTCTGAAAAATTAACATTTTAAAGAAAAATTAATTTTCTTCATATTTTAGCATTATTAATATGAAAATATATCATAAAATTGATGTATAACTTTAATACTCTCCTCCCCCAAAAATATTATAATAAGATATTGTGTCTTCTTTCATCCCTTTAAAATCACTGAAATGCTATCTTACCTGCCTCAGGCATTAGGGAGTATTTACAAAAGAGTATTGATTAAAGCCCTCTTAATCAAAAATAGTGATAGCCCTATAGCACTTGAAGGACTCATCATTATAGAGTTAGGAAGAAAATCAAATGGGGGTGAAAAGAAACAAGTTGTACAAATTAGGATATTGTGGATTTTGCTGAGAAAACACTGAAGTTGTTTCATGGGGTCCTGTCAAACTCACTTAATTTTGGTATCTGGGGAGTGATTATACTATTCATCAAATATGATTTCAACTTATATTAGACCCAAATATATAGGTTTTTGCTAAGAATCAAGTCAGCCATTTAATTTCTAGGGAAGGATAATTTAGTTCTTATTTAGAAATACTCTATTATAGAGAATACCACATGAACTTATGTTTTCCCTCTTAGAAATAATTGAATGTTGGCAAACAATCTCAGGCTGGAGTACTGTGCACTCATTGGAAAGAAACAGAGTGCAAGGAATGATTGGGTCTCTTCAGAATATACCATAAGGATAGGGAAAAGAGAGGTACCAAGGACATATAGTACCTGTGTTTTCCAAAGAAGTATAACAGAAGGACTTTAGTAGAATTAAGAACAGAGGACTAAAAGAGTATAAGCTCTGCCTTGGGAATATATATATATATATATATATATATATATATATATATATATATATATATATATATATATAATTTTAACAGATTTCCTTACCCCAAGAAGAGAGTAAAATAGAGCAAGGAGAAGTACTTGCCCTTTTACTTTTTATTTCTTTTTATTACTCAGCCAGCCTCTTTGAAAAGTTGTTAGTAATTATGACTACAGACAATTTCCCTGGTCACTGTCTTAACCTCATCTTATATACATAAATTAAAGTTAAAGAATGGAAAATTCTGGAAGATTATGGGTGGATAGTAGCCATGACATACTTCCTAAAGATTTCAGTGTATATGTAAAAACCTATACGTTATAAAACCCACAGATATTTCTAGTAGACCAAAATTATTAAAGATGGAGAAGAATTAATTATACAGTTACCCAAATTAATTTTAAAATTATTTATATGTATTTGTATTATTCAAGTAGTACATAAAGTTTATGTCTATTAAAGTTTTTAAAAAAAAATTATTACTATTTGGCCACAAAGACTTAATGAAATTAAAGCGTATTTTAGCAAGCTATACACTCTATATAGGGTCCTCTGTAGAAGTCTTCTTTTTTCTTACCAGTGGCACATTTGCGGAAACTAGACCTCTAGGGAAGTAATTACATAATTTGAGAATGAAGTGGGGGCTACAGGGAATGGCAACAATCCATTATACCCCTTGTAATATTTAGTGGGGAGGTTTTGAGATGAAGTTGGAAGAACACAAAATTGGATTTTAACAACATGGGTTAAATCCTTAACTCCATTATCCATAGGGTATTTGATTATGGTGACTCAATAAACCTCTCAAAGACTCAGTTTCTCCAACCATAAAGTAGAACTAATAATACCTGCCTCATAGAATTCAAGTGAGTTATCATAACTGAAGGGTTCTGTGATGATTTTATTCATTTTAAAGTATTGACCATCTTCTTTCTG
Source organism: Dasypus novemcinctus (assembly GCF_030445035.2). Taxonomy (NCBI): domain Eukaryota; kingdom Metazoa; phylum Chordata; class Mammalia; order Cingulata; family Dasypodidae; genus Dasypus; species Dasypus novemcinctus. The sequence goes on along the minus strand of NC_080682.1, from coordinate 67,865,638 downwards.
TCAAACTTCAGGCTATTTGTAAAGAGTTACAGAGGCGATGAGGCATTGTCCTTACCTCTGAAAAGTCCATGCTCTCTCTTTTTTCAGGACCACTAGGATTTTTAAAAAATCATAATAATGTTTCCCATCATTTATTTTCATGGTTTTCATTACAAAGGAGATGTTGCCCATGGTTTGGCCAATATTATGGGAAGTCCACTGCCTGTAAGGGGTTGAGGTAGAATTGAATTGTAACTCAACTGTCTTTGGTGCCCATGATTTCCCAGTCTTTCAGCTCTTCACTGTCTTCTTCTTGGCCCCAGTGATCCAGGCTCCGTGCACTGCCCCTCATTGCCTATCGATCCATTTCTTCAATAGCATTTTTGCTGTTGTTTCAGTTCATTCATTTTGCTGTTGTTTCAGTTGGGTGAGTAAATCTGACTTCTGGCACTACATCTAGGCAAGATATGGAAAGCAATCTTATTCCATTTTAAGGCAATTAAATAAAATTTTTCATTTAAAGAACTTACCAATCTGATCAAATATATTGAATGATTTTATATATATATATATATAAGTAAAAAAATATATATATATATATACTTCTTATCACCATGAGGAAGCTCTTTAGCCCAAAATCAAAGCTATTTTTTCAGGTTAGCCATCCTTACCCCCTCTGATTATTCTTATGAATCATTCCACTATTACCCTGTTGAATTTCCAGTTCCTTCATATTAAATATTAAAAATTTGCAAAATATAGAAAATTTCAAATTAAATTAGAGAAAAATACATATGTAATGCCCATGCTAATCTTTATCCAAAATTCATCAAAGGACTGGGATAAGTCATTTATTCTGGAATTATTTATTTGACATATCCTACTCAAATTCTAGTTTCTTTGATTTATGAAAAAGTTTTATTTGAGTTTTTCACTAAGCTTATCATGAATTCTCAGTATTTTTTGAAAAAACTCTGGGTTTTTTCACCAGAAACAGTGAGCCTTGAATATACATTGAGAAAAATATTAAAAATTATTTTTGTCTTCAAATATCCACAAAACCTAGGAAAATTAGTCCTAGCATATTTCTAAATTACTGTTAGTGTTGTTGTATTAGTTTCCTGTGACTGCTACGTCACATACCACAAACTTGTTGCATAAACAATGGAAATTTATTCTCTCACACTTACGAAGGCTATAAATATGAAATCTGGCTGGGCCACATTGACCCCAGAGTCTCCAGGAGAGATTCTGTTCCTTGCTTGTGCCAGCTTCTGGTGGGCTGCCAGCACTGCATGCCTTGACTTGGGACCACATCACTCCCATCTCTGCCTTTGTCTTCACATTGCCTTCTCCTCTGTGTGCCTGTGTGAAATCTTCATCTTCCATGGCCTTATGAAGATACCCGTGATGGAATTTAGAGCCTGCCAGGCTATTCCAGGGTAATCTCCTCATCCTAGGATCCTTAATTTAGTCACATATTTTGCCATATAATGTTATCTTTTCCCTTTTAAGATAATAGTAATAGCTTACAGAGATTAGAAAATGGGCCACCACTTGGCCTACTGCAATATTGATCTCTTTCTGATCCACGACTTCCTAGGGCAAGACTGAAGTGTCTCTATTCAAATAATCAAAACTTTAAGCCATATATATCTGGTGTAATGTCTCCAGATTCCAGGCTCTTTTTCATACAATTTCTTCATTCCTAAAAGCCAAAAAATGAGCAAAAACACAGCAATTTAGGTGCTCTTGACCTCATTTGACAGAATGGGAAATCCAGATCTTGCTCCAAAACCCCACTTTGTTTAAATGGCAGATGCAGAATCAGAATCCAAATTTCTCTGACTCCAAACCCCATTAAGTTTCCCCAAAGTCAGTTCTCATTCCAGTATTAATTTATCAAACTAAATCAGGCTTCTTTCCAAAGGAACCATCCCACTGGCAGAAAAGGACAGTCTCAAGGATTACATTTTTTATGTTTAAGAGCTAGCATCTACTGATTCATTAAATATTGTGTTTTTGTATACAAGGTAGTTTAACTTTTCATGCTGTGTTGCTCACACTGGAGAAGTGATTTCTTCCCATTGTTAGAAGTAATTCATGTATTGACTTAATTTTTCTTATGTGAAATTGAGATAACATCAGTGTGGATATAGAAGTTGGCAAATCAAGGACCCCATTTGTTTAATAGATAAATATTAGATAAGGCAGCCCCTTACAATCTTTTGGAAGAGGAGAAGTTCCACAATCATTCCTTTCTCCTGGTCTGTATGACCTAAACATTGACTGAAGCTCCTTTTATCCTCTATTCAAAGTAGCAAGGGTACACAAAACTAAATAAAGGAATAGATAACTATTATCGATAGATAAGGAAATAAATAAAACCTTTCATTTAGATATATTCATTGCCACAGCCTCTCCACCAAAAACTGGGAGCATTTTCAAAGTGCACACTTTTCTATGAAAAATATGGTTAATAATCAAACAAGAATATTTACCAATCTGATAGTGAGCTGAGATATGCTGAATAAAACAATAATTATATTTTTATGAATATATTAAATATCCATTTTTTAAATTTGTACATTAATGATGAGCCTGTTGTTATATTTTGAGCTAGATTAGGTTTCCTTCCTGTTGGTTTCCATGGCAAACCTTTGTCCCAGCACTTACATTTCATTTTCAGTTTTTGTTTATTGTTTGCCTCCCTGTGTTATCCAAGCCTTCTTGATTTCATGGAACAAACACAGACCCTGACCAAATTTAACAAAAGTGATTTATTGATAGAATATAAGGAGCTCGTGGGATCAAGGAGAAGGTGGACAGGAACAATACCTCCTCCCAGAAAACTGGGAAGGATGAACCATAAGAAACAACCTGGACAAGACACCATAATGCACTGAATAAATCTAAGCATTTATAGATTTTCCTTAGTCTGATCATTTTTGAAAGGCCAAGGATGGAGCATCGAAAGACCTATCTTGGGTCACTTGTCCATAGTTTTGGGCATAATATGAAATTTGATAGGCAAAACAATACTTGAAATATTCTGGAGTGGTACTTTTCCAGAAAGAAATCAGAATCTATTCAGAAAGTAGAGGAAGTGAGCAGCAGTGAGGAAAGTAGCAAATGGGAGCTCTTTGAGATCAAGAAAAGATTTTTAAACCTTAATCTCAAATTCTGAACACAATGCTGTCACATAGTGGATGAACAATATTTTTGACTCATATTGCTGGAAGAAACTAAAATTGTCTCATTTTGGAAACATTCCTCTAACCTGAATATATGCATACCTCTTGATTCAGACTAATACTTAATTCTTATCTCTTCTTCATCCTAAGAAATATACTCTAAATAAATGATGAAAAAAGAAAAACTAGTAAACAAACAGTTCTTGAGTAAAAAATATGCACTACCTTAGAGAATGCAATGACGAATAGGGGAGGATATCTTCCCTTCAAGAACTCCCAGCCTATGAGAAGAGTCAAACATTTAAACCAATGACTAGGGTTTTGTGCCAATGGGCACAAAAACAATGCCTTTCTTATGCATGTATTTAACAGCATTTAGCATACAGTCCTGTCTTCTTTGTTGAATTAGAGAGCAACTCCAAACTTTATTGAAGAGATTTAACAGGATTAGAGAAGAAGACATTTTTGTTTCCTGTTTAATTATCTTTCTTATGCAGAGGTAAAGTGCAGATGGGTGGTCAAAAGGTAGTGACCCTGAGCAAGGAAGGAAAGGAGAGAAAGATATAATAAGTGAGGGGACAATAATTACTGTGTTCTGAAACTCATATAACTAAACTAAACCTCTTTACATTTAGAGAAAGAGGAATTTCTTATTTATTTTATTTAATAGTTTTTGTATCCAAATCTGATAATTTTGTTGCATTAATATAGGAACTACTTTAGTGAACCAAAGATCTTTATTTTCAATTGTTTCTTTGATATTCTAGTAGTTTTATTATTAATATTCAGTTTTATTAACTATCTTTGGTTATTATTTTTATAAACATATTATTTTTGTAAGACTATTTCCCTGTTAAGGAATGCATTTACCTGTGGAACAATGTCATTGTATTGTAGACTGTAGTACAGGTGGAAAATGTATGTTGGCTTTGAGTCAATGGACATGGCTTTACACTGTGACCCCACTATGCCTTCCTGCATTCCCAAGGATGGGAATCCTCTTTTCCTCCTCCCCTAGCACTCACTGATCAAAGTTTCAATCCCAAGCCAGTTAATATTTGCTGAGATTATTCTTTGTGTATCCTACAAGGATAGCTTCCTGAATTAATGGAATTAATTCCATATTCATATCAATTCTGTTTAGGAAACATACAAATTCGAGTAGAAAATCTTAAACATGCCTATAGTCATCTTTTCTTACATTAGTCATGGCATAGAAGCTGCAGGCCAGAACTGACTTTATTTTCTCTTTAATTTGATGTTCCGAAAGAGATGGATTTCAGCATTTCCAGAAGATAATAAGGTTTTAAATTATAAAGCAGAGTTTTATTATTTAGTGAAACATTGGTGTGAAAATAACCCCCTATGTAAATCACATTGAGAGATTTCAGTGCATTTTCCTTCTCATTGAGAAAACAAAGCATGTGCTATTGGTTAAAACAATGAGAGACAACAGGATTCCTTCTTTTGAAGGAACAGGGATTTTTAAGATAAACACTTATGTGAGAAATACATATTTCCCAGTGGAAAAATAATCTCACTGGATATCACCAATGCAAAATTGAATTTCAATTATTTGATTTAATTTCAAAGTTAAGAATTTTTAAGTTACAATGTTTAAGATCTCTGATATATATATATATATATATATAAATTCCCACTTTACTCTTTTTCTTTTGTGCAGTATTTCCATAATACTATCAATGTATTCTCATGTACAAGGACCATATTGATCTTTGTGTTGAAATTATTTATTTTGTTTTTAATACTCTCTCTCTCTCTGTCTCTCTCAAGCCTCAACAAAGTACTCCTGGAAACAATGAGAGTTCTCAAGTTGAGTCAACAAAGGAGAAAAATACAAGTACCACTGTGTGTGATTCTCAAAATGTAAGAGTAACTTAAAATACTTTTAATGATTCAACATTAAAAAGAACTTAAGCATCATAACAATCCTTAGCTCCTATTGCCTACATCTTCTCTGCTCCAATATCCCTCTGTTTCCCCTTTTAGTGTTATTTTTGTCCCACTTTAGCACTTTATATTTTGCATGTCTGTTATCAGGAAATATGCCTTTTTCTTGTTCAATTGTATTCTAATTCTTATAAGGGGTAGAGTTTGTACTGAAGAAACAATATAATTGGGTTTTGCTTTTGTCCTTTAGGTTACCATTTCTAATGATCATCCTTTCCTCACACTATTTTAAACCACTCTCTCTCTTTTTCTTTAAACCTGTAGAACTCCCTTTACTAATTCTTATAAGGCATTTCTCTTGTTGACAAACTCTTTCAGTTTCTGTTTATCCATGAATATTTTAAATTCTCCCACATTTTTGAAGGCTAAAGAATTTTTCCCTAAAAACTTAGAGAAAGTTTTTCTCTTTCAGTACTCTAAATATATCATGCTATTACCTTCTTGCCTCTATGAATCTGATGAGAAATCAGCACTTAGTCTCACTGAGGATCCCTTGTATGTTAGGAACTACCTTTCTCTTGCTGCTTTGAGAATTCTCCCTTTATCTTTAGCATTTGACTTTCAGATTATTCTGTGTCTTGAAATAGGTCTATTAGAATTTATTCTCTTTGGAGCACATTGAGCTTCTTGGATATGTTTATGTATGTCTTTCATAAAAGTTGGAATGTTTTTGGTCTTTATTTCCTCAAATATTCTTTCTGCCCCTTTTCCTTTCTTTGCTACTTTGGGTACACCCATGACATGTAGGTTTATGTGATTCATGCTGTCACCCAAATCCCTAAGATGGTGATTAATTTTTTCTAATTTTTTGCCTACTGCTGTATAATTTTGATTGTTCTGCCTTATAGTTCACTGATTCTTTCTTCCACCTGTTCAACTATGCTGTTATATTCTTGTATAATTTTAGTCTCTACTATTGTGTTTTTTATCCCCATAATTTTTGTTTTGTTACTTTTAATACTTTCAGATTCTTCTTTATGCTCACACATTGTCTTTTTTATGTTCTTTATCTTTATGCATATTTTTCTCTATCTCCTTTAATTTATTTAGTATATTTATTTGGACATCTTTGATTAGTTGTTCCAACTTCTGTGTTTCCTCTGAAGTTTTAATTTGTTCCCCAGACTGAATCATATCTTCCTGTTACTTAGTATGGCTTGTAATTTTTTGCTGATGTATTGGCATCTCATTATCTTGATGAGTTAACTCTGAAGGTCTGTTTCTTCCTCTGTACTAGAGTTTTATTGTTCATTGGCTCTGCATTAAGGCTCTTTTTGACACTTGACCTAACTTTTCCTATCACTTTAGAATAGCCTGTGTTTAACTGTTCAGATTTTTCAGCTCTTCTTCACCCAATTCTAGCCCTGGATATGTGGTGCAATTTTTAAGATTGCACAATTTGTGCAATAATTTTATCTCCAGGAGAGGGCTTCCTTTCTTCTGTTCCTTTCCTGGGAATCTTGATCTCTTCTGTTGGTGTGTGTGTGTGTGGGGGGGGGGGGGTTGGGGGGGCATTTTTGTTTTTGTTTGTGGTTTTTTTTTGTTTTGTTCTGTTTTTCTCGTTTTTGTGGCAGACTTTTCTACCTAGTTACTATTAATTGCTTAAATTCTCTTCCTCACTCAGAAATCTATTTTATTTAAACTCTTCAGTTCTGGGATCTATCATATCTTATGTCAGTTTAGTTTCATCCTGTTATTGTTCTTGTATCTATGTGTTTTTTCTTCCTCTGATTTCATCCTTGTTAGAGTATCTTGTGCTAGGGAGCCAAATGGAGTCAATCCAAAAAAGTCAGGCCATTCAAAAATGTCTGTTCTGCCTTTAGCTGTCCAGCCATCTGAAACTCGTTTGACTGTGAGTGCAACAGCTCTTACCAACCTTTCTATTACAGTCTCTCACTCTTTCCTAGTTCCCCCACTTTGGGTCCCTTTTACATACAGCACTCCTAAATGTTTCGTGTTCACCCCTGTATCTTTGCAGATTTCAAACCTTGTGCTTGGATAAGCATGGAGTTCTAACTCACTGCCTTGAATTTGCAGTCTCAGTACATGGGTGGGAGGGTAACAGGCCACTCAGCCTCTGTGTCTCCAGCTGCTTGGTACAAAGTGAGGGGGAGGGAAATGGGAGCTGGCCAGCATGAGGGGAGGAGCTCTTCTACCTAAGATTTTTCAGTTTCTTTTATTCAGCTTTGGTGGAGTCCTTCTCCACTCTACCATCCTTCAGAGTTCAAAGAAAATCATATTTGCTCTTTTATTTACTAAATCTCTGGGGAGTCATTTTCAGGAATTGTCTTATGTCACCATGTAGATGACCTCACTCTGCTTAACTTTTTAAGAAATAGCAAAACTGTTTTCCAGAGTTGCTGAAAAATGTTAAATTCACATCAATAGTGTATGAGTAATCCAGTTCTCCATCCTCTTGCCTACATTTCCAGTGAGTGTGAAGTTGAATCTCATTTTAAGTTTAACTTTAATTTCCTTAATGACTTAAGATACTGAGTATTTATTCATAAACTTACTAGCCATTTGTATATTTTCTTTGATGAAATGTCTACTCAAATCTTTTACCCATGTTTTAATTGGATAATTTGTATTCTGATATTTGAACTGTAAAATTTCATTGTAGATTCTGGATATAAATCCTTTATCATTTATATGAACTGAAAATATGTGTCACATTCTGTGCTGCATTATTGACTTCCTATTCAACTCATTGCTGCAAGAAGGATTCCTGCCCTAGGGTTATGGAGATGACCACACACAGGACTCCCAACATTGGACAGACGAAATTAACAGCAGTTTATTAGTTACATATAATCACAGCCTATGAGAGGAAGACACTGCATACTATTCAGTGACATATGAGGGGTTTCACTCTAGAAGAAGTGAACTATGAGAAACAGTGAGAGTCAAGCTTTGTCATATCAGGAGATCTCCAGCAGCCATCTCGAGAGCATCGTCATCTTGTAGGAGAAAGAATCACCTTGATTATGCCTTGATTTTGGACTTCACTTAGCCTCAAAATTGTGAGCCAATACATTCCTGTTGTTTAAGCCAATGCATTGCTTGGTATTTGTTTTAGCAGACAGGGAGCTAGAACATACCATATATGGCTTGCCTTTTCATTTTCTTAATGGTAGTTTTGAAATTACAAATATTTAAAATTTCTATAAAGTTCAATTTGTTATTAGTCTTTTTTTATTGAGTGTGCCTTGATTTTACATCTAACTTTGTCTAATCCAAATACACAAAGATATTCTCCCACTGTTTTTGTAAATGTTTTATAGCATTGGGGTGATAGAAAAGAACCTCAGTGCTAGCATCCCTTTCAACTCCATGTATCATCAGCAACCTCAGTGAAAACATATAGGAGCCCACACACTCTTTCAGTGAGTAAATATTAATAGAAGAGATGATGCATATTTACTCTTTCAGTAAGTAAATATTAATACAAGAGATGTGACCTCTTGGTCACAACTAAGACTAAATAATATAAGAAAGAAAGCCTGGAAATTACATAATACTTGGATCTGAATCACAACTTTGCTGGTTTCTAAAATTGTGAGTTTTGTCAGATGACTGCATTATTCAGCTACCTTATCTATACAATATAGATAAATGTTTTTTTAACTTTAGGGTGACTGAGAATCACCTGGTCAGCTTGTTAAACTGCTTATCTTCAGACTCTGCTTCCACAGACTACAATTTATTTGGCCTGGAGTATGTCCCAGGGATGTGCATAGTTTAATATATACACCCAGATTTTCCTTTTTCAAGATTTCTTGTTCAACATTTGTTGAAATTTTGATGTTGATAGATATTAAATATGATGAATATCAATCACATCTTCAAAGTTCCTTTTAGTTCTTTCTAAACCAGTTGTTCTGCAATTTTAATATTCAGTGTCACAGTATTTGACAAACTAGGAATTAGAGACCATGTTTATTATTAGATATATTTGTGAATTCATTCCACTTGCTCCTTATACCCTCCACTACCAAGGCAGTGTCGTTAAGGGAAATGGCATCCAGATCACTAAATTCCTTTTTTAGTAGACTTAAAACTTGAAATGGATCATCAAGAGCTCAGAGGCATATTGAATTTCAGTTTGGCATATTTTAAGTTACTTTAAAGAAGCTCTGCTTAAATGGTAATATTAGAGTCACATTGGGAAATCAAAGGATGTACCTGTTCTATCCCATTTTCCTGTAGATTGCAAATGTGCTTCATATTGTGTAATGGTATGTTGAGAATTAAAGAAATTGCATATTTTATTTTAATTTTCACATAGGGATTAAGACATTGTTCAATATAAATGTGTTTTGCAATATTTCCAACTCCCATAGGTAGCAAACATTTAATTTTTCCTTAACGTGTTGAGGAAATATAAAGCAATGATGGCTTATGATTAACATTGGGAGCCCTCAATCTGTTTCCTGCCAATACACCAGCCTGCAAGTGTCTAACCAAGGGAAATTCATTCAACAAGAAAGAATGGTCTAGAGAAATGAGAGGAGAAAATGTTCAGAAAATAAATCCTAGCATTGTGGTTAGAAAATTGTGCCAACCTTTTAAAATAAAACTGAATTTTGGCAGAAATTTAAGAAATCCTAATTTGCCATCGTATCTAATATTTATGTGTGGCATTTAATGGCCTTGTGAGATGTGGGCAGATGCTTGGTTAACAAAATATTCTAAATAAGTCATGCCCTACTGTAATTGTGTACAGAGACCACATACAGTTGCCCTTCTGGGCTACTCTCCATCACACCTTCAGAGGAGGTTGGCTTCATATGCAGAATTCTTCATTGTGCTGCTGTGGTATTTTTCAAGAAAGAGCTGGCATTCTTCCAGATAATGTAAAAATGGATATTTTCTGAGATTTTTAGAAAAATGTGCTGCTTTTCTCATTAGCTCTTAATACCTGTATTTAATTTCCTATAACTTAGAGCATGCAAAAATATGAACCAATTTAATTATGATTTCTTACCATAAAGATATGGCATCTTAAAAATAATGGTTAATTCATTAATCTGGTGAATAAAAATAAAACAACGAGCATGCTAATATTTATTATAAGCATATCAAAGTCAGTGATGTGCAAACACAAACGTTAGTCTAATTCATAATTCTGTGGCCCATCTTCCTTCTCCTGTAAGACACATAACAGTATCCTCCTCTGGATCCCTATGGTAGTTTGTGTATACAAGTGTGTCATCCTGTATCACAGTCCACCTTGCATTGTGATTATTTATGAAGCTCTTTATTTTCTTGCACTGGATTATAAGCAATTTGAGGATAAGGTCTATAAAATCTTTATATTCATTTCAGAACTAGGAAAATGCTTATATCAATAGATGTGTATTATTCTCAAAAGCCCAAAATTATGAAATTAGATGAGACTACATTTTTCATAACTATAATGAATTCACGGGAAAGATGAAGAAGTTAAGGTTCAGGGAAGGCGTACAACTTGCAGAGACATGCCCAGTTAGGAAACCTCAATATCAGACCCTGCCTCTCCCTCAGCCTAACACTTCTGGTATCAGCTCCATTAACACAATTCAGAGACACACCTTGATTCAGCATTATATTATTTTTACTTCACTATTTTCTTCTGATTTCTGATTTTTTAAAGTATTAAAATAATATTAAAGCAATTCTCTAATAAGAGAAATACATTTCATACACAATTGAAATACCTTAAAAATTTTGTCAAAATGCATTACTGTTTCTAAGTAACTCAAGACTTAGTTCCAAATTTTCTTCTTCGGAATATTTTTCACATGTGTCCTATCTCTTAATTAAATCAGCATAGGGATTGGTTTATACCTATCATATAAACTTTTTGTTGGTAAAATTTGTGGTTGTGTAGTTATTAATTTGCCATTAATTATATTGAGTTCTTTAAATCTTTTTAGAAAAAGATAAGAAAAGATAAAACTAATTTCTCTTATAAAGGAAAACTAAATATTTAATACCAACAACAAATTTACAGTAATTGGCAATGTTAGCGATACAAACTCAAAGACGACTAGGCAATGAATCTAATGAATCTGCTGTAATACTTTGTTTTATTATTTATTTCTGAGAGAAAAAAATAGAGTGTAGTTAACAATAAGCATAAAGAAATGTGACCATTCCCTTTTTACAGGCTTCCCAATGATTGCTAATTCCGTCACAGTGTCCTGTGGAAAAGATCATTATAAATATACAGCTTTATTTTTAGAAATAATTTCCAAATATGATATTTGCATTGAAGTGAAAGATGCCCATGTATCATAATGAAAATCTTCTGAAGCCCTAAGTTAGATTGGGTAGGCCAATTTGATAATTGTTTTTGAAGAGAAAGAAAGGAAGGAGGGAGGGAGGGAACGAGAGAGGGAAGGACAAATGTCTTCCTCTCACGGTAGGGTTACCCAAACAGGATGGGCATTTGGTTAATGAATCTTTTGACTTTTCCTACTCAATTATAAATAGAATTAGATTAAAGGGGAAGAACCAGAGACCAGGAAGAGAACAGTAGCAAATCCACTGACTTCAAGATTCTCTAATGACCAGAGTCTATGTATTGGCAATGGTATTGCAAAATTAAAGTGATTAAATATCAGTGTTTCCATTCTCATAAGCACTACTCACAGATTAACAAAGTAGATGAAATTTGATTGAAGGAAAGAAAAGCTGGGAAAGGAATAGAAAGATTGGTAAATAAATTTAATTGAGCACCTAATATGTGGAAAATATTCCATTAAGAACCTTCAAATATATATATTTAATTTTATCAAAACCTTTCAACTCTTTGTGATAGGTATTATTTTGCCTACTTTACAGATGAAATATCAAAGAGATGAAGTAATTTTCCAAGTTCATAAAGCCAACAAACAATAGAAGAATTCTATCCTAGGATGGGCTAACTCTACTTTTTTCACTTCATTGTGTTATCTACATTACCTCATTTCACTGTTTCATCAACATCTTTAGAGTAAGCATCTTTATCGCCATCTTATAAATGAGAGAAAGGTGAGTTTAAATTAGTATCTGCCAAACATCCTTCTACAAGCATGAAATTTCAACAGTTAAAAGATGAGAAAGTGAAATGGAATAGAGTCAAATAATAAATAACACATTAATGTATTTTCCACAAATCAATCTCCACCCATCCCCTCTCTTCCCCATTATACTTTATTTAACCATTGGATCCTTTACATATTTTGATAAAATGTTCTTTCTTTTCTGAGATATGGTTAAGATATATTAATTTATTTTGTTTGTGAATTTATTTTTTCTAATATCAAAATTTGAATTTGGCAATCCCCGTTTTTGTTACTTTAATTTGGTTTAATTTTATTCTTGTGTAAAATTCCAAATCAAGTCAGGAAATCTCTGATTTCATTAACTCATACACATATTATCATAGGTAATAGGAGGTGGAGATGGGACTTAAATTTATTTGCATGACAACAAAGCCTGTTTTCTCCTCACAAGGAAGTCCTGCTAATAACTGGGAATACCCCAGGATGATAATCTCCCCCGCCATCATGTGATTGTGTTTTATTTTCCATGCACAGAGTTAAGTAATTAACAGGTCTTGACTCATCTCCCTAGATTGTTATCCTGCTGCTTTTGTGACCATAATATAATGTAGCAGAAGTTAGTACAATGTCCAAGACACAGAGAAAAAAATAGTTGATTACTCTGTTAGTGTTGATGAGGATGTGTATGTGAAAGAGAATGTATATTCATTTTTTAAAATATGTGTTCATGTCCCACCCCATTACACAGTTTACAAACTCCTCTTTAATTCTCCATAATTGAATGGGGTGAGCTGAATATTGAAGCAGCTAAATTTGTGCATGCTTTCATGATCAATCTGCATTTTTATTACTTAATTGACTATATACAGGTATTCTACTCATCAGGGTTAATTTTTTATTAATTCAGATGATGGAGGTGTTTAGAAGACCAGTACTTAGCCTTTGATTGTACTGTTTTTATGCAATTCTGCAAAGTACAATTTATATATTTGCAACTTGTAAAATAAAAAATAGCTCATTTGCATAATTAATCATTCACTACACCTATTAATTCTTCCCCAAATCAAATTATATTGTTTAATTTTATATGCATGAAAGGAAATGGCACTTGAAAATTCACTTTTCCTTTAGTCTAAGATAAAGTATTTGGGATTAAATTGATAATGAAGGAAGCACCTAAGTTTCCAGACACTGTCCCAGTATTACCATCAAATTTAAGAACATTTATGATCATGTATATTAGCCTATAAGCCAAATATACACAGATGAGCAATTTTTGCAGATGGGTATATCTAAGAGAAAGTGACAGATCAACTCTATCCCAAAGAAAAAGAAAGAGAAAGAAAGCAAGAAGGGATGGAGGGAAGGAGAGAGGGGGGAGGAAGGGAGGAAGGAAGAAAGGAAAGAATAGGAAGGAGGGAGAAAGGAAAGAAAGAGAGGGAAAGAAAAAGACATAAGGAACAAGAAAAACAGATACAGATTAGATAGCTAGAGGATGGATATATAGAGATGATAGATAGATAGACGGATGTACAGACTGGTTGATTGATTGATGTGGATTATGTTTTATTTTGAACCCAACCAAAATGTCAAAGCACAGTGATAAATTCAGCCTTGGGTGGATGGTGGTTGGCATTAGGGAAAACCAGAAAGACATAGAGCTAATTTCAAATTCCTGGCAATTTAAACATCCACCCTGTATATATCATTTACAATGATATAGATTGCATATTGGTGTCCTCCTTTTACTGATGAAACTGAAATCTGGATTATTAAATAATCTATCCTAGGTCATACAGCAAGTAAGCATCAAGACTGAAATTTGAACTCAGGTCTCCTCACAAGGAAGCCCTGTGAATAACTCTGGCATCATATCGATCTTATGCCAAGCTTATCTTTTTACCTTATCACATTTGTTTCTCAGTGCTCTTCGTCTAAGGAGTAGGTTCTTTTCAGAGTGGGAATAGCTCAATTTTTGGAGTCAGATAGTCCCTCTTTCCTTTTCTCTTTCTCTTCTCCCTCATTATGATTATTCATTCTAATGCATATGCATTAAGACTTGTTTGGGTTTTCTTTGTCTTTGATTTTTAGGTGTGTGATGAGTGACAAGAAAGCAAATGTCTGGTATTGTCCAGAGAAGGCTATTCCCATGCTCTGTGATCATTGCACTCCTGGTCCACTTTCCGCACCCTCTTCTGTCGGTGCCCACACATCTGTGCATTTCTTCTTTGTATTGAGATACTTATCTTGAATACTTCAAGGATCCTCCATAAATATTAAATTGATTATATACTATGAAGGGCTTACACACACACACAAACATACATATAGAGAAGAAAAGCAGAAGGGCTTTATGTCTAAGACATTTTACCTGTACTTTTACCTCTTCAAGACAACAATATTCACATATTTGTGCATTTACTTCTGTCTATTTTATATGCACTCCTTGTTCTGCACTGTTTTGACAATTTTATATATATAATTTTGTATTATGTGCTTTCTGTTTAAGCATTGTTCACATTATTATATATCCTAAAAGAATTGTCATTAAGATTACAAAATATTTCATCTTATTATTGTATCCTTATTTAATTAACCGCTCTACTTAAGTTCAACCATCAGTTTGCTTTCTATTTTTCTTACTATACAAATCATTATAATGATCACTTACAAGTGCAAATTTTTTTGGTTCTTTTTTCTTCCCTTCCCTGCCCCCTCCTGCCCTGCTGTTTTTGCTGTCTGTGTCCATTCGCTGTGTGATCTTCTGTATCTATTTCTCTTTTTTTGTCTTCTATTCTCATCTTTCTCCTCTAGGATTCACCAGGATTGGATCCTGGGGATCTCTGACGTGGAGAGAGTTTCCCTGTCAATTGCACACCTCAGTTCCTGGTCTTTGCTATGCTTCACCTTGACTCTCTCCTTCTTTCTTTTGTTTCATCATCATCTTGCTGCATGACTCACTTGCATGGGGCACTGGCTCACTACATGGGCACTCACACGGGCACTTGGCTTACCATGTGGGCACTCGGCTCACCATGCAGGCACTGGCTCATTATGTGGGCACTCACGTGGGCACTTAGCTTACTGTGTGGACACTTGGCTCACCGTGTAGGCACTTGGCTCACCACACAGGCACTGGCTTGCCATGCAGGCATGCTTTTTCTTCTTCTTTTTCATCAGGAGGCCCCAGGAATCGAATCCAAGTTCTCCCATGTGGTAGGTGAAGGGCTTATCACTTGAGCCACATCTGCTTCCCTGGTATTTTTTTGTTTTTGTTGTTTTCAATTTAAGATTATTTCTTTCAGAGAAAAGAATATCCCAAAATGAAATGTACTGTAATATGAAAACAAACTATGTTAACTATCTTATTGTTATTTTCCAAAACATGTGTACTGATTTTTTTCACACTAACATTGTCAAAGGGAGAAAGACAGAAGGAGAGGGAGGAACAGACAAGGAGAAAGAGAGTGAGTGTATTTCATCACATTGGAGCCAAAATTGAAAATATATATTTTTTGTTTCCTCATTTGGCAGGAAACATAATTTATTATTATTTTAATGACCATTTATCATTTTTGTTGGATTATACCATAAATTTTATCTTCAATGTTGTGAAGATGGTATTGTAATAAACTAAATATATGTGAAATATTAATGTAGATGTACATTTCTTCCCAAACTGGATAGACTACATCAATTATTATATAAACAACTAACATTTTTTAAACAGATGTATCAGGGAATTTGCTAAGATAACAATAGTTAATATTTTTTGAGTATCTAATATGTGTCAGGTGCTTTTTTCCCAGTCACTTTGGCCTCTTTATATATTCACAAAATCCCATGAGTTTGGGTAGTATTTTTCCCCATTTTATAAGTGGCAAACATGTGGCACGTGATTCAGGGAAGTTGAGGTACTAACCTAATACCTCACAATGAGCCAGTAATAGAGTCAGACTCAATCTCAAGTTTTCTGAGTGCAGAGCCTGTACTTTTCACTGCCCAGGATCTTGATAGGCATTCTGTCTATATTATAGATGGAATAAGATAATCATTATTACCTCCATTTTGCACAATTTTAAACACAAAGGAACTATTTTCACAATTCACTCCCTGCTTGCCCTGATTCCCAAGTACTTATTTCCACCAGGCTCTCTTTTATTGTTCCCTATAATTCCACCTGTACTGATTTCTCTAAGGAAAAACAACATGTTATACATCCATTGATTTCTCATAATGTCCAGATCAGTGCTTATCTTTAAAATATTGTCGGTTTTATGCACAAAACAGTATGTTGTTGCCATTTAAATAGATAATATATACTAAATTATCTAGTACATTAGAAACAACTTTATAATTTATTGTTAAACCTAAATTTCTCTTGTAATTAATTCCATTCTCTTTCTTAACTTCATTGTACATAAAGATTTTCTTAAGTAATATGAACAAATACAAGCTTCTATATTTAACTTCAGCAATTCAACAACTTCTATCTAGCTTTTATAAAAGTAAAGCATTATCAGATATATTTGAATTTTTGGAACCTGGAGAAACAATTGGCAGACTTACTGTATTCTGTAGAATCTCAGAGATGACGGAACCC
Organism: Dasypus novemcinctus; assembly: GCF_030445035.2. NCBI lineage: Eukaryota > Metazoa > Chordata > Mammalia > Cingulata > Dasypodidae > Dasypus > Dasypus novemcinctus. Next base: position 67,848,860 of record NC_080682.1, on the reverse strand, counting down.
ATCCATTTCATGAAACTAGCCCAAGCAGTTGACTCTTTTGACGTGACATAAGCATTTCCAGTTAATTCCATTTCGGAATACTCCTCAATTTAGTCATGTGTTTTTGTATTGTCCCCAGTGTAAGCTGTCTGTCATCCTAAGCACATCACTCATAGTCCACAAACTAGGTCTAACTTTTCTTCCCTCATAATAGCCCTTTAGACATTTGATCATAGTTCCTAATTGTCTACCATTTAATTTCCTTTTTGACTTGATGAATTTGCTAATGTTTGCTGTAAGGTAGAAAATATTTTCTAGTTTCTGAGATCTTCTATACTGTAATTCAAACCATAATTCTGATCAACTACCCAGGTCAGTCTGAATTAGTGCTTTGCTTGGGAAAGAAAGTGACAGGCATTATATATGAGTCAAAGGTATTTTGACTTCCTATAAATATAATTCACTTGCTGAATTATTCTTTAAATATCTAAGAATAAGGTATGAGCCACAAAATGTGACAAATATGCTTGAAAGAGCCAAGTATGTACAGTATTTGTTCACATGTATTGCACCTTGATTGTTCACTGTTCTATTCCTGGGGTCCACCCAGAACTTGGCACAAGTCAGAACTTAGTACATCCAAGGCTGAGTGGATGAAACCCAATAACATTACCAGCTGCCTTTGTTGCCTACAACATTGATATTTATTTTCATCAACATAATTGCAGTGACTTAAGTGCTTTAATTTTCTTATTTAACCTTTAAATTTTATAAAATAAAATTTTTCCACATCTTAAAAATATGGAAATTGAAATAGTTAAAAAAGCACTAATGTGTGCAAGGTCACAAAACTTGTAAATAATAGATTTAGGAATTGAAACTTGGTCTAACAGTCTCCTTAGGCCTCTTTTGTCATGAAATCCCTTATATAAGACAGCATTTTTAGCCTCATTCTAAGAGTTACTATTACATTCCAGGTTGTTAACAAGAAGTAAAAGAATGAAATCAATAATTACTCCAGGCAGGTTTGGGGAATGAGACAAAGAAAATATCACTGTGACAAAAAGTACTGTTTGTATGTATTTAACAGTTATAGCAAAAAGAAAATCTGTGAGTCTGAGTAGCAGATAAGAAAGATTCATTTCTTCATGACCAGACATTCATCTCATGAGCCTCTGCTGAGGTTCATCCGGGTAAGTCTGACAACCAATCTCCTGTATCACAGCTCACATATTTATTCAGTCTCCGAGTCCCTCATGTCACCCATTTCCTCAGTGCTCTCTGACTGCTTCCTCACTTCTTAGTGCAGGCACAAACAGGGAGAGGAGCATCATAGAAAATTTGGCAGAACCTGTGTTTTTACACTAACTATAAAGGCCTCTCAGGGTTCCAACTGAGCATTTTTTAAACAAGGACTGCTATGGAAGCCAGCTCAGTGTATTTTTCAATGTGTCATTGTTCTTCTTTAGGGATCTACTCTTCTTTTCAGATTAGAAAAGCTCATTGTAGGATGAAAAAAAAATATTTGGGAGAGACAAATTTTGATTAATTTGGAATTGGATCCTTATGTTCACAGTTAGAGAGATGTGGGAGGTGGAAGGATAAAGGTTGCATAGAGTTTTATAGCACCATAGGATGTATAATTCTCAGATTTATAATGTGAGATTTTCATGGAATAGTACGTAGGTATTTACAGCATGGTTAATGCTTTACTGGCATTAGAAGAAAGAACAAATTTTAGGAACATGAACTTGTATGTTAAACTTGAAAAACAGGGAAAACCCTGTTGCTCTAGCATTCCAGATGGGGTCGTAAGTGTTGGGAAAAGAGGCTTAAATGTAACCATGTTATGAAGAACATTATCTGTTATTTAAAGAAGTTTTTATTCTATTCTATAGGCTATGGGAAACCACATAATTTTGTGTGGGACTGTTTTCTGATTTATTTTGCTTGATTGATTGGATCTAGTCAAATAAAGTTGCTTTTTTAAAATTAACGTAGTGTGGGTTTACAGATCAGTTATGATAAAATATAGGATTCCTATATACAACCCTATTATTAACACCTTGCCTTAGTGTGATACATTTGTTACAATTGAAAGCATATTTTTATAATTGTACTATTAACTAGACTACTATAAATGCACAAATGCAGTTCCCTGGATATTTTAAGTATTTTTATTCTTTTACCATATATACACTCTAATATTTCCCCTTTTAACCACATCCAGATATGTATTTTAAGCACTGTTGATTACATTCACAAGGTTGATTGATTTTTATAAAATGGGTTAACATGACAAAATCTGTTTCAGGAAGACATTTCTTGAGGCTGAGCCATGGATGGATTGGAGAAAGATGAGGTTAGAGGGAATTTAATCCAATAGTTCAGAAAAGAAATAGTATTCCCTAAGATGTTTGAAAGCGAAATGAAGAATAAAGCCTGAAAAACTGAATTATTTTATGACAAGTGATTTATGGCCTTGCGAAGGGTCTCCTGCTGCTACATCTGCAAATTTCATGTTCACTAACTGAGACAACATGATCCTCACACAAAGGCCTTTGCTATGCCCCACCCTCCAGCCGACATCTAGGGTTATGGGACACAATCTCCATGTAGCAATTAAATTAGACAAAGTGCTGTTATTGTTGTTTTTAGGTAATGGTCAATGAGTGCTGATAAATTATCATTAAAGTGAAAAGATCATTAGACACCTCCCTTGTTATAGGAAGTTTAAGCATGCTTTGATATTACATAGCATGTAAGTTTCAGACACAGAGAGAATATGAATTATTTGAAAGCAGGGATTTTTCATGATTGTTCTTTTGGTTGGATAGTTTGATTTAGTAATGGACTCATGAACTCGAGTCAGAAACTCCTATTGCCACATTTCAACTTCTGTCAGCCAGGTGCGAAAAGTAAGAGACCTGACTTGACAAGTACTGGTCATTTACAGCATAGTGTGAGAAAGGAATGCTTATGAAAATGGCATAGATTCCGAACTTTCACTGAACAAGGAAGGGTTTTGATTGCATTTTTGAGCAAGTGTTACAAGGAATGATCAGTTTAAGTACTGATCATTAATCTCTTTAGATTCCAAAGTAGAGAAAGCATTAACTTGAACCTTCTTAGAAAAGTCGGTGTATTTCTGCAATATATTTCAATAATTATCTTTTCATAGCTGCTTAAGTGAATATAAACATCACTGCTTGGCCCCTAAGTTCCAAGGATTGTTTCTACTTTAACCATCCGTTACTAGTTTCCATCTCAGCTAACTTCACCACACAATCCTATGATATATTCTCACCCCCATCACCACATGATTGTTTCCTTTTCTCCTTTGTCTTATTGACTCTGTTCAGCTCCTCTCTCACCTCCTTCACAAGTAAATTTCTGGTCACTCTCATTAAGCAAAGTCATATATAAACCTTTTCTAGATCATGCATTTCACTGATTCATCTTTCCCAACAGGTAACCTCTGTTTACTTACTGGTCAGAATATTTAGAAAGTATAGTATGAGAAATGTTTGTGAGTTTTTTTGGTCATAAATTGTGTCATTAACTAAAAAAAACCTGTAAAAAAGATCATACTAGGAAGAGAATAAGATGTTATTTTTGCAGTTTTTTTGCTTTCATTGTTAATATTGTCTTCAATTCATGGAAACATTTTTAAGTCACACATTTTAAAATATTTAGTTAAAACCAGAATATATAAATCATAAATCATAATCTTTTTACTTAGGAATAGGTGAATTGCAATATGTTTCAAATGCTCAAAGTAAATGTGTGAATAAGGGTCTCCTGTAAGCACCTTTGCCTTGTAAGTTCTTACGGGACAAATCAGGCATACTTCATGACATGTGGCCCTCTAACTGAGTAAACACACCAGTTCCAAACCTTATGATAATTACAGAAATAAAACTATTTATTTTGATAAGTATATGACCATTAATAGATGTTCTATTGTTTTCTTCCTGTTTTTCCATTAATATTTTTAAAATACTCAAATGGTTGTTTGCATGCATTTTGAGTCCACTCTTTTAGAAGTTAAGAAATTAGATAATTAGATAATAAAACATTAGGAAAGGGGCCAGTTGGAGGAAGAGTAAATTTTGAGAAGATGAAAACATCTAGTCTTTTTGTTCAAGGAGAAAAAGGGAATTAGGAAAGATGTTATCTATTACTGTTCCATGAAAATTATCTATGAATAGACAATTCATACAACTGTTTTGAAATTATTTTCTCCTCCTAAGAATTGCTTTTATTTGCAACATATGTGCTGTCTACTTTCAAAAAGGATAGAAATAGTCTAACTACAGCTAAATCATTATATCAGCCAGGATTCTCCAGAGACACAGAGCCAACAGAATATGTCTGTGTGTATTTATTGTCAAAGAAAAGTCCTGGACAGTAGTTCAAAGGGAAGGGCTGGCTTTATTCAAACAACTGCAGCATGAGAGAAAAGAAGCCAGTAACAACCAGTCTCTACTCTGATTAGTACAGAGGTAGCTAGATTTATTTAAATGGCATAAAAGGGAAGGGAAATGGGAAGTGTAAAATTATTAAAAGGGTCTAGGGGAGGTCTGGAAGGGAAATGGGGAACTGGAAAATTCTTGAGAAGGGTCTGAACAATGGACATGTCAAGGAATCTGGTGGTTGGCCCATGGAAGGAGGTCAGGAAGTTGTGCCATCTTTCTGAATATAGTATATTCTATGGTTTAGTCATCATTGCCTCACAGTAAGTAAGAGCTCAGGGTGTGGTCAGGGGTTCACATGGCCTAGCATTCGGGAAGACCACACTAGAGTTTGGACAAACCTCTAGTGCAAGTTTGAACAAGTTGTGCGGTCAAGCAGAGTTTCTAGTAAAGATTCATAATATACACACATACATAAAGGGATTTATTTTAAGGAGTTGGCTCACACAATTGTAGGGGCTGACAAGTCTGAAATCTGTAGGGTAAACCAGCAGGTTAGAAATTCCATTAAGAGCGATGTTGAAGACTTATGTCTAAGATCTGTAGGGGAGGTCAGGAGACTGGAAACTCAGAGAGGAATAACAATGTAGTCTTAGGGCAAAATGTCTTGTAAGAACCACAGCTTTTGCTCTTAAAGTCCCTCAGTGGATTGGCTGAGGTCCACCCACATAATCAAGAGGAACTAATTGCCTTTACTTTCAACTGACAATAGATGCTAATCATATCTACAAAGTACTTTCACCAAAACAGCTAGGCTAGTTTGCCAAAACAACTGGACTCATCATCTAGCCAAATTGACATGTAAAATTAATACATAAGCATTAAAACAAAGTTAAAAGTACACGGTAATATGATACTTCAAGGTCACACAATAAGACATAATCCCTTCTGCTATAATAACTGTATTAATATTGTTTTTCTTTGTATAGATTACTGTAAATTTATTAGATGAAAAGCATCACAATTATCCTCCTTACATTCTTTTTTCAGATTGATTTATTTATCTCTCCCCACCCCCTCATTGTTTGTACTTACTGTGTCTATTCATCTTCTTTTGGAGGCATTGGAAACCAAACCCAGGACCTCCAATGTGGGAGGGAGGGCCTCATCATTCACACCACCTCCGTTCCCTGCTCTGTTGTGTATCTCGTTGTGTTTTTCCTCTTTTGTCTCTTGTTGGATCATCTTGTTGAGTCAGCTCACTGCACCTACCCATCCTGCCAGGTTGCTGTCCTGCTTGTCCTCTTTAGGAGGCACTGGGAACCTCTGCTCCTTGCTTTGTTCTGTCTCTTATTATGTTTTTCTTCATTTTTCTCTTGTTGCATCATCTTGTTGTGTCAGCTTGCCACACTTGCCCAACACGCCAGCTCGTTATCTTCTTTAGGAGGCACTGGGAACCTCCCATATGGTAGGCAGAAGTCCAATCGCTCAAGCCACATCAGCTTCCCCCTCCTCACATTTTTCATAAGTCAGGAGTCTGGCATAGCTTAACTGGGTCCTCTGCTCAGGATCTCACAAGGTTGAAATCAAGGTGTCTGTCAGTAATATTCTCATCTGGAGTGTTGTCTAGGAAAACTCTGCTTCCAAGCTCAATCAGGGTTTTGACAGAATTCATTTCTTTGTGTGCATATGACTGAAGTCCTCTTTGTCTTTTATTAGCTTTTGGCCAGATACTGCTCTTAGAAGACAATGTTAGCTATTTGCCACATGGTTCCCTCACTTGATCACCTTACACTTCTGAAGTCTATGATCTCAGGAAGATTTCAGCCCCTTTTAAGGGCTCAACTGGATCATCTCCCTTTGGATTAACTGAAAGTCAACTGACTAGTAACCTAAGTATTGGAGTGGTATGGCATCATATTCATAAGTTCTGCCCGCATTCAAGGGGAGGTTATTAAATAAGGTGTGAACACCAAGGGGTGGGAATCATGGAAACCATGCTAAAATTCTGTCTGCTATGATATCTTATTTATGTGCCAAACCAGCAATCAAATTTTTAAATATTTGTTTTAAATCAATTGTTTTTATATAAATTAAAAAGTTTCAAAAATGGTAAGTTTCAGACTCATATTCATATCCTAGATATTCATGATGTTCATGATGTTGAGTGTCTTTATTTGTTATTACAAGCTAAAATTATAAATTGGCTGAATAAACCTATCAAAGACATAAACTTCCTCTACTGCCCTTCATTCCACTTCTGGAAGATTTTCCTTCTTTTGAAATTCCATTAGCCTTAACCTTGCAAATTTCCCAGCACCAAGGTCCACAAATTCCACAGTTGATTGGCAGAGCCCCAATCATTAATACAGATAGCAAGCCATTCCGAGATAAAAGGTAGATGTGTAATTTTTACCTTTTGTGCAAGATTAATAGTACCCCAGGTCATGAAAACTGTGTTTGTTATGAATCCACTGAGGCATAGCCAATTTGTTTTATGAAATCTAATTACAAGAAAATGAACATGCCTCTGCAGTTTCCTCATGCCATTTAGCACAGTTCCAAACTATAAAACGTATAAAACAGTGATTAAGTTGAAATAGAGTATTGTTCTTAGTTCAACAAACTTTGTTTGAAATATAAAATGTAGCATAAAATTATACTAAGCAAAATTTATTTTTAAAATAAAACATAAGTTTGCTGTGACAGATATTAATACTCCTGTTCTCAGATGATGAAATGAGGACCCAGAAGTTTCCATGTCATGTTTCTGAATAGTTGTAAGCCAGTGGAAGGACTAGGTTTTTGAACATGGATCTAACTGCCTTCAAAGCCTGTGCTCTCACCCTCATGAAAGAGGCCAGCAGACATGGCCTTAAGGCTCTCTTGGCATTGCACTTATCTACCACTCTCTGATGTCTTTTGTACATGAACTTGTTTATGTATTTATTTCTAATTTATATACTAGAATGTAAGCTCCACTGAGGAATAAAGATCTTGTCTTTTTCACTGCTCTATTTCCAATCTTAAAATAGTGTCTGCTCATAATAAGTACTTAAGCAATGTTTGTTGAATACATGTCTAAAGTAAAATAGCAATTTTAGGGCATTCAATTTGGCTCTTACTTTTCTGGTATTACAAGGATAAAAAGGTAATTTGTTAAATCACATAATTATTGTTTTGTAGCTATAAAATTTAAAAAAAATAAAACCTTCTACAGAGCCAAAATTTTACTCTCTCAGAACTGAATTATCAGTTAGGAGTAAATTTCTCAATAAAGATGTTCTTCCGTTCCCTTTTGCTTATGCATGTCCTGCCTTTCCAGGAGATTATATACACTGATCCCTATGTGACGAGAACTTGGGATACAATTGATAACTTAATGATATTTAGTTTTCCAATCCATAAACATGAAATGTCTTTCCATTTATTTGGGTCTTCTTTCATTTCTTCTAACAATGTTTTTTTAGTTTACATAGAATAAGTCCTTTACACACTAGGTTCAAGTTATTCCTAGTTATTTGATTTTTTAAAAATTGCTACTGTAACTGATTTTTTTCTGGAATTCCTCTTCAGCTTGTTCATTATGAGTGTATAGAAAAACTGCTTCTGATTCTGGCATTCTGAACTTGAACCCTTTTCTTTGCTGAATGTTTATTAGTTCTAGCAGTTTTGTTGTGCATTATCAGCATTTTTGATATATGATAATGTAATCTGAAAATAGAGAAAATTTTATCTATTCCTTTCTAATTTGGATAACTTTTACTTCTGTTTCTTGCATAATTGTTCGACTAGACTGTCCAGTACAATGTTGAATAGCAGTGGTAACAGTGGGCATCCTTTTCTTGTTCCTGATCTTAAAGGGAAAACTTTCAGACTTTCACTATTAAATATGATATTAGCAGTGGGTTGTTCACATATGCCCTTAATCATGTTGAGGAGGTTTCCTTCTATTCCTAGTTTTCCAAATGTTTTTATAAAAAAGGGGAGCTGGGCTTTGTCAAATGCTTTTTATGCTTTAATATAGATGATCATGTATTCTTTTTCTCCATTCTATTAATGTGCTGCTTTACATTAATTGATTTTCTTATGCTGGAATAAAACCTTGCATTACGTAAATCTCACCTAACTTTTGCATCCATTTTGCTAGAGTTTTTGTGGAGTTTTCATCCATATTTGTAAGGGATATTGTTCTTCAGTTTTCTTTTCTTACGGTATCAATATTAAGGTAATTTTGGCCTCATAAGATTGAGCTCAGCAGTGTTCCCTACTATTCAATATTTTGGAAATATTTGAGTCGGATTAGTACTAATTCTTCTTGGAATATTTGGTAAAATTTACCAGTGAAATCATCTGGTTTCAATCTTTTCTTTTTTGAAAGGTTTCTGGTTACTGATTCACATTCTTTAATTTTATTGGTCTTCTGAGATCTTCTTTTTCTTCTTGAGTCAGGTAGATAGCATGTGTGTTTCTAGAAATTTGTCCATTTCATCTAATTTGTTGGCTTACAGTTTTTTATATTATTGTCTTATAATTTTTTTTTATTGCTATCAAGGCAGTAGTAATGTTGACCCTTCCATTTCGGATGTTATTTATTTATGGCATCTTTCTTTCTTTGTTACTCTAGCTATAGGTTTGTTCATTTTATCTATAACTTTCAAAGAATCAATTTTTGGCTTCATTGTTTCTACTGTTTCTTTTATTCTATATTTCATTTATCTCTCCTCTAATCTTATTTCCTTCATCTGGTTGCTTTTGGTTTTATTTGCTATTCTTTTTCTAGGTCTTCCAGTTGTGAGATAAGGTCTTATTTGAGATCTCTCTTTTATAATGTAAGAACTGGGAGCTATATATTTCCCTGTCAGCACTGCCTTGAACATTCCATAAGTTTGGGCATGCTGTGTTTTCATTTTCAATTGGCTCAAGATATTTCTTTGTGATTTCGTCTTTGACCCATGTTTTTTTTTTTTTTCAATTTCTACTCAATTTATTCATTTTTTAAAAAATATTACATTAAAAAAATATGAGGTCCCCATTTACCCCCACCGCCCCCACCCCACCACTCCCCCCACAGCAACTCTCTCCTCCATCATCATGACACATCCATTGAATCTGGTGAGTATGCTCTGGGCATCGCTGCACCCCATGGCCTGTGGTCCACACCATAGCCCACACTCTCCCACGTTCCATCCAGTGGGCCATGGAAGGACATACAATGTCCGGCAATTGTCCCTGCAGCACCACCCAGGACAACTCCAAGTCCCGATAATGCCTCCACATCTCATCTCTTCCTCACATTCCCCGCACCCAGCAACCACCATGGCCACTTTTTCCATACCAATGCCACATGTTTTTATTATTAACCACAATAGTTCATAAAAAGAATATCATTAAGTCCACTCTAATCCTTACTGTATTCCTCCTTCCTGTGGACCTTGGCTTGGTTATGTCCATTCCACTTCTATGTCAAGAGGGGGCTTAGATTCCACATGGATATTGGATGCAATCCTCCTGCTTTCAGTTGTAGGCACTCTAGGCTCCATGGTGTGGTGGTTGACATTCTTCAACTCCATGTTAGCTGAGTGGGGTAAGTCCAATAAATCAGAGTATAGGAGCTGAAGTCTTTTGAGGCTCAGGGCCTGGCTATCATATTGTCACTCCAGAGATTCAAATCCCCTAGATATATCTTAAACCCCAGCACCAACTACAATTCCAGGAAAGTAGCATGAAAGGCTTGTGAAAAGAGATCCCATCTGAGTCCAGCTCCATCAGACAGAAACACCAGCTCCAAAGCATGGCCAACTGACATGGCAGTGAACTCCGTCTGCCATGACCATAGAACCTGTGGGTCTCTTTAGCCCTCAAAAGAACCAATATCTGGGGTTGTATCTACTTTATCTATCTCTGAGACTCTGCTCAGGTGTGCATAAGGGCAATCCTTCTGACAACCTACAGACTCTTTTTTTAGAGACTCATGGCCATATAAACTCATTTGTCCTTTCCATTTCCCCCTTTAGGTCAAACAGCATTTTTAAATCCTGTTATTATATGTAGACAGGGATATTCTGCTGGTCCGCATTGAACCTTTAATTCAAGGTCATTTTCTAGTTACGTCATCAGCTGGTACTTGGTAGTGATCCCTCGGTGCCAAGGAGGCTCACCCCTGGGTGTCATGTCCCATGCTGGGGGGAAGGCATTGCATTTACATGCTGAGTTTGGCTTCGAGACTGGCCACATTTGAGTAACACGGATGCTGTCAGGAGGGGACTCTTAGGCACAGTGCTGCTCTAGGCCTTGTTCTTATTTCAGGTGTATAGGCTCACAAGCATAGTCATTAGTATCAGAGGCTCACTGTTGGACTCTCATTCCTTCCTGGTCCTTGCCGTTGCACCTGGGGGACTGCCACTGCTCCCCTAAGGACCACAACAGAGGCCCCCCTGGCCAGGAACCCAGTACCCCCCCCAGCTGTTGTTTTTAATTGTTTCCACTATGAGTATATCCAAACATTTCCATGCATCCTGGACACATGCCCTGTATAACTCCCTGTCAACTATATGTCCCCTCTCAGTAACATCCCATACCAGTATTCCTCCGCTGCCATTGTTGAACCACTCTGTGATCCAAAACTTCCTGAAAAGTGAAGTCCAATATAATGTCAGGTTCCCTTACTAGTAAAATGGAATATAGCGATGAGTTTAAAGGTTAGATATAGAATACATATTGATTTGGAAAAATTCTACATCCTATCTTTTTCTTTTCTTTTTTCCTAATTATTGAGCTTCCCTTCACAAGAGCCCTAGATCACAGTAATTCATATATACAATATACAGTACTCCCACATATCCATTAAAAAACCGTTTCCCTTCCACAGTGATAATCTTTTAACTTATTCATATTATATTTACTGAAACTGATGTACAGATATTGAGACAATAGCTTTCAAACAAGGTAACATTTGTGTTTACATTGTGGGTTATACTTTAAGTTATACAGTTTTCTAGATTTTTTAGTTATCCTATGTTTTACATTATGGTTTACATTATTAGTCTGTCATCCCCTATATGTTTTTGGTGTAATATTACATGTTTTATATCCATCCTTGTGTACTCTTGTGAAACACTTCTTTTGCCCTCACATTTACTTTGGTACCATCTATTCAATATCTATTTCCCCCTCCCCTTGGGGCCCACAGTGACAGTCAATCTTCATTTCTTGAGGAGCCATCCATGTTCAGAGATACTTGCAACAGTGTTGCAATTGCCCTAATGCCCTGGGAGCCACCCTTTCTCTTGAGACATACAGTTCCCTCTATTTGATGGCATTAGTCTTCCCCAGGATGTGGGTCTAACTTCACTCTCATTATATGGGTCTCTACCCAATGGTATAACCCACTCTGGAAAAATGAGCATTCAGATATTCCCTAAGAGTCTGTCCTGCATCAGATTATCCCCTTTAAATATCTTAAACAGTTAACTTTCCTAATTATATTTTGAAAAGGTTTTCTCAGCATTATACTCTCAACCAAACCTGACAATCTCCTATGTTCGTGTGTTGCCCCACCCTCCCCCCAATTTCTTGGGCAATATTACCCATCCGCCCATCCCTAGCCCCCCTCAAACCCACAAAGCCCCACCCAAAGGTAACCCAATGCCCCATTTTATCTCTTCATTGTACACATACTTACCTCCAGCTTATCATAGATTTCACCCATGTAGATGTCAGCTTACATCCTTCCTCTACCCCCCGATTTCCTGTAAGCCTATCTTCCAGTCCCTAGTTCTCTGAGGCAGCTTGCTTATTTGATATCATTGAGGTCATGTAGTATTTGTCCTTCAATGCCTGGGTTGCTTCACTCAACAAAAGGTTCTCAAGATTCATCCATGTTACCACGTGTGTTTGTAGTGTATTTGTTCTTAAAGCCGAGTAGTATTCCATTGTATGTATATACCACATTTTATTGATCCACTCATCTGTTGATGGGCATTTGGGTCGATTCCAACTTTTGGCGATAGTGAACAATGCTGCTATGAACATTGGTGTGCATATATCAGTTTGTGTCCTTGTTTTCAGTTCTGCTGGGTATATACCCAGCAGAGGAATTGCTGAGTCATATGGCAAATCCATGGTTAGTTTTTTGAGAAAGCACCAAACTGTCCTCCAGAATGGTTGGATCCTTCTGCATTCCCACCAGCAGTGGATGAGTGTTCCCATTTTTTCACATCCTCTCCAACATTTGTATTCTTCCGTTTTTTTCATAGCTGCCAATCTTATGGGAGTAAGATGGTATCTCATTGTAGTTTTGATTTGCATTTCCCTGATACCTAAAGATTTAGAGCATTTTTTCATGTGCTTTTTAGCCATTTGTATTTCTTCTTTGGAGAAGTATCTGTTTAAATCTTTTTCCCATTTTTTAAATGGGTTGTTTATCTTTTTATTTTCAAGATATAGGAGTTCTTTATATATGCAAGTTATAAGTCTCTTATCGGATATATGGTTGCCAAATATTTTCTCCCATTGTGTAGGTTCCCTTTTTACTTTCTTGACAAACTCCTTTGACGTGCAGAAGGCTTTAATTTTGAGGAAGTAACATTTATCTACTTGTTCTTTTGCTGCTCGTGCTTTTGGTGTGATGTTCATGAAGCCATTTCCTATTACAAGGTCCTGTAGATGTTTCCCTACACTGCTTTCCAAGGTCTTTATGGTCTTGGCTCTTATATTTAGGTCTTTGATCCATCTTGAGTGGATCTTTGTATAAGGTGTGAGATGGTAATCCTCTTTCATTCTTCTACATATGGCTATCCAGTTCTCCAGGCACCATTTGTTGAATAGGCCATTCTCTCCCAGTTGAGAGGGTTTGGTGGCTTTATTGAATATTATATGGCTATATATATGAGGTTCTATATCCGAACTTTCAATTCGATTCCATTGGTCTGTGTGTCTCTCCTTATGCCAATACCATGCTGTTTTCACTACTGTAGCTTTGTAGTATGTTTTGAAGTCAAGTAGTGTGATTCCTCCAATTTCGTTTTTCTTTTTCAATATGTCTTTGGCTATTTGGGGCCTCTTTCCTTTCCAAATAAATTTCATAGTTAGTTTTTCTAGTTCCTTAAAGAAGGCTGTGTTGATTTTTATTGGGATTGCATTGAATGTGTATATTAGCTTTGGTAGGATAGACATGTTAATAATATTTAGTCTTCCTATCCATGAACAGGGAATATTCTTCCATTTATTTAGTTCTTCTTTGATTTCCTTGAACAGTCTTGTATAGTTCTCGGTGTATAAGTTTTCTACATCTTTAGTTAAATTTATTCCTAAATATTTGATTTTTTTTAATTTACTATTGTGAATGGTATTTGTTTCTTGATTTCCTCCTGATCTTGCTCATTATTGGTGTACAGAAATGCTACTGATTTTTGCGCATTGATCTTATAACCTGCGACTTTACTAAACTCATTTATGAGTTCTAGAAGCTTTGTTGTAGACCTCTAAGACTTTTCTATGTATAGGATCATGTCACCTGCAAATAATGAAATTTTGACTTCTTCCTTTCCAATTTGAATGCCTTTTATATCTGGTTCTTGCCTCAGTGCTCGAGCAAGTACTTCTAAGACAATGTTAAATAGAAAGGGAGAGAGTGGGCATCCTTGTCTTGTTCCTGACTTTAGAGGGAAGGATTTTAGGGTTTCTAAATTGTAAACAATGTTGGCTGTAGGTTTTTCATATATACTTTTTATCATGTTCAAAAACTTTCCTTGTATTCTGTACTTTTGGAGTGTTTTTATCAAGAAATGGTGCTGTATTTTGTCAAATGCTTTTTCTGCATCTATAGATAAAAACATGTGATTTTTTTCCTTCAATCTGTTTATATGGTGTATTACATTGTTTGATTTTCTTATGTTGAAACATCCTTGCATACCTGGAATGAATCCCACTTGGTCATGTTGTATAATTCATTTAATGTGTTATTGAATACGATTAGCAAGTATTTTGTTAAGTATTTTTGCATCTAGGTTCATTAGAGAAATTAGTCTGTAATTTTCCTTTCTTGTGGTATATTTGTTTGGCTTTGGTACTAGGGTAATGATGGTATCATAGAAGGAGTTAGGCAATGTTCCTTCTGTTTTGATTTTTTGGAAGCGTTTCAGCAGGATTGGTGTTAGTTCTTTCCAGAATGTTTTGTAGAATTCACCTGTGAAGCCATCTGGCCCTGGGCTCTTCTTTGTTGGGAGGTTTTTAATGACTGATTCTATCTCTTTACTTGTGATTAGTGTGTTGAGATCTTCAATTTCTTCTTTTGTCAATATAGGCTGCTTATGTGTTTCTAGGAATTTGTCCATTTCCTCTGAATTGTCATTTTTGTTGGGGTATAGTTTTTCAAAGTATCCTCTTATGATAATATTTATTTCTGTGGGGTCAGTGGTAATATCTCCTTTCTCATTTCTTATTTTGTGTATTTGCATCTTCTCTCTTTTTTTCTTTGTTAGTCTCACTAAAGGTTTGTCAAATTTATTGATCTTCTCAAAAAACCATCTCTTGGTCTTGTTTATCTTTTCAAGTGCTTTCTTATTTTCTATTTCATTTAGTTCTGCTCTTATCTTTGTTATTTCCTTCCTTCTTCTTCCTGTTGGATTACTTTGTTGTTTTTTTCCTAATTCCTCCAAATGTGCAGTTAGTTCTTCAATTTTTGCTCTTTCTTCTTTTTTGATGTATGAATTTATGGCTATAAATTTCCCTCTCAGTACTGCTTTTGCTACATCCCATAAATTTTGGTGTGTTGTGTTATCATTATCATTTGTTTCAAGGTAGTCATTGATTTCTTTTGAGATTTCCTCTTTGACCCACTGTTTTTCTAAGAGTGTGCTGTTTAATTTCCATATCTTGGTGTGAAATCTGGGCCTCTGGCCCTTGCAGATTTCCAGCTTCACTCCACTGTGGTCAGAGATATTATTTTGTACGATTTTGATCTTTCTGAATTCATTAAGCCTTTCTTTGTGCCCTAGCATATGGTCTATCTTGGAGAATGATCCATGTGCACTTGAGAAAAATGTATATCCTGCTGTGTTTGGGTGTAATGATCTGTATATGTCTATTAGATCCAGCTCCTCTAATATACTGTTTAAATATTTTTTTTCCTCAGTGATTCTCTTTTGAGATGTTCTGTCCAGAGTTGATAGTGGTGTATTAAAATCCCCCACTATAATTGTAGATGCATCTATTCTTTCACTTAGTTTTTCCAGCATTTGCCTCACATATTTAGAGGCATCCTTGTTAGGAGCATAAATATTTATAATTGTTCGTTCTTCTTGACAGATTGTCCCTTTCACTAAATATGTAGTGTCCTTCTTTGTCTCTCACAATTGTTTCACATTTAAAGTCTATTTTGTCTGATATTAATATAGCTACTCCTGCTTTTTTTTGGTTATTGTTTGCTTGTAAGATTGTTTTCCAACCATTCACTTTCAGCCTCCATGAATCTCTGAGTCTAAGATGTGTCTCTTGTAGACAGCATATAGATGGGTCATATTTTCTTATCCAATGTCCCAGTCTGAATCTTTTAATTACTTTCAAGGAATTATTTATGTTCGCCATATATTGATTGGACTTGTGTTTGTCATATTTTTAGTTTGTTTGTTTGTTTTTTCCTTCTCTTTTTGTCTTTTTTGTTGCTCTTACACTCTCCTCCAACTCTGCCTGTCCTGTTTTTTCCTTTCTTCCTGCAGAACTCCCTTTAGAATTTCTTGAAGGAATTTTCTCTTTGTCTTGAGCATTGGATAATTTGACAAGTATATGTCTTGGGGTGGGCCTGTTGGGGTTATGATGTTTGGGGTGTGCTGTGCTTCTTGGATATGTACATCTGTCTCTTTCAGTAGATTTGGGAAGTTTTCAGCCATTATTTCCTGGAACACTCCTTCTGACCCCTTTCCCTTCTCTTCTCCTTCTGGGATGCCTATAATATGTATGTTTGTGCATTTTGCATTGTCATTCAGGTTCTTAAGTCCAGCTGGATTTTTTCTATCTTTTTATTGATCAATTCTACTGTTTGATTTCCGATGTACTGTCTTCCACATCGCTAATTCTATGCTCTGCCTCTTCTAATCTGCTGCTATTTGATGCGAGTGTATTTTTGATTTCTTGAACTGTAGTGTTCATTCCCATCATATCTGTTATCTTTTTGCATATGTGTGCAATTTCCCCTCCAAGTGTTGTCTTCATATTGTTAACCTCTTCCTTTACTTCATTAAATTTTTCTGTACTGAGATCTTTAATTACTTGTGCGAAGTTCCTGGTTTTTAGTTCATTCATTGGATTCAGCCATGTTTTCCTGATTACTGGTTTGGTTTGTAGATTTTTGTTGCTGTCTGGTCATCATTTTATCTTGACGGGTTTAATCAGTTCCTTACCTTCTTTGTCTAGTCTTGGGAATTAATTAGCTGTTGTTTTTGTGTAAGTGTTATATCTTCTCTTTGTCACTTTGTTCTTCTTATTCTAATTTCTTATTGCTGGCTGAATTCACTTTGAAGGAAAGTATTAGGGCCAGAGAAAGGCGATTGTGTAAGAAAGGAAAATGTGAAAAGTAGTATTGGTAATAAATGTTATCAGAGCAACAATATGAGATCTGGGAGGATGGATATTAGATTTATGTAAGTTGTGTAGAGTTATAGCATTAAGTAGAGTACCTATAATGAGGTAGTCGACTGAATATGGAAGGAATGTGGTATGAATTAAAAAGCTAGTGTTTTCGTGAGAGAGGGAAAGGGAAAAGAAAGACAATAGTTTCAAGAGTGGATAAAAGACAAAAAACAAAATAAAGGTATTAGAAATTAAGAGTTAGACAATTTGGGGATCAAAGAAAGGGAGGTGGAATATAGGAGAGACAGTAGATGATGGAGGATATCAAGATGTGGGGAAAAGGGGATAGTGTAGGTAGCCAAAATCAATTCACACAGAAATGAGGCAATGGAGGATGAGGAAACCCAGCAAAGGTGAGGTGTTCCCTGCAGCATCTATTGTATAATTAAGATAAGATAAAATAAGAATAAAATGAGGGACAAGAGAGAAAAAAGAAGAGAGAAGAAAGAAAGAAAAAGGGAGGTGGGTAAAGGGAGAGGAACCAATAAGGAAGA